>NW_017305376.1:713244-713683 GCF_001594115.1 Trachymyrmex septentrionalis
TCATATCTCATGTGATATCGAATCCTCTTCTTCATTCTTATACATATTTCACATTTTAATGTAAAATTTAATAATATTCTCTAATTTACTCTTGTCTCTTTTTGCTTTCTTCATATCATATTGTATTTATATACATATTTACTCTGATAGCAAAATGTTTGCAATTTGGGACCAAATTGGCAACAAACTTGATTAGATTTTGACTACAAAATCATAGCCATCTATGTCCATTTGGCTATAGATTTGTCGACAGGAAAGACTTACTGACAGGCTATACGAGGTCTGTTCAAAAAGTATCGCGAATTTTGTGTTTCTTCAAAAATTATTTATTTATTCATGAATATCTATTTTGTCCCCTTCAAAGTAATCCCCATCAGATATTATACACTTGTGCCAACGTTTTTTCCAATCCTCGAAGCACTTCAAAAAATTATTTTTT
>NW_017305376.1:713971-715368 GCF_001594115.1 Trachymyrmex septentrionalis
CGTCTGTTGTTGACGTGCTCGGGCGTCCGGCACGCTCTTCGTCGTTCACATCTTCTCGGCCCTCTGAGAACATTTTGTACCACCGATAAACGTTGCTTCGGTCCAAGGTAGCTTCACCATATGCCACAGTCAACATTCGGAATGCGTCCGCGCACTTAATTTTGTTTTTCACACAAAATTTGATACAGATTCTTTGATCCATTTTTTGGAATAGACAAAAATCGAAGACGAGCCAAAACACGTGCAAGCAAAGCAGCTGTCAAAAATTAACTGAACATTCAAAATAATCCAACTTGTCGGCATAAGTGAGAGACATGAATACCAACATAACGCCACAAAAAACCGAAAATCGAATATACGTAACCCGCGGAAATTCACAATTCGCGATACTTTTTGAACAGATCTCGTACAAGCAGATTGGTGGCAGAAATCGAGCAGAGCTTGCTCGAATCAAGTTTTGCTCTCAATTTGCTCTCAATGTGCCGTTAAGTTATCCAGGACTTTGTTCGGTTTCTACTACCAATTTGCTACATCTAGCAGGCTTTGTCATATTTCTGTTAGCAATTTGCTGACAATGTCAGATAATACAAACTCTGAGTACAATTTATTGCCTTTCTGCAATCAAAAATTGATAGCAGACTCTGCTCAAAATCTGTTTCCGCAAGCTTTGCTATACTCGTATATAAGAATATACATATATTAAGTTTAAAATAAACGTCTCGATATATATAATACATATAATAACATCGAGTTGAAATAAATTCGATTTATTCAAAACGTACTTATTATGTTTAGATATATTCACGGAGAATTAATAAAAAAAAAGGAGATCAAACAGCCGATCCTGAAAAAAAGCTCGAAATACATTGTCGGAAAAGCACTGTATGGAAGAATGAGAAATTATTGAAAAATATTAAAAATTATTCAAGTGATGTCGAATCAAGTTTCTAAATTTTTTTAATTCTTTTCTATCCGTAATTCGCTTAAATCAGTAATTATGGATTGGTTATTTACTTTCTGTATCTCACCCAATGTGTACAGAAATGAAACATACGACCAATCCGGTTGAATCCGTAATTACATATTGGTAATTTATTTTTGGTATCTTACCCAATATTCAATACAAAGAACTAATTTGTTTGAATTTAACACAGCGTATGGTTGAAGAATTGTCTAAGGCCAATATTACATGCATCCGTTTTTTGTTGTACGACTTTTCAAGCATGTTAATTGGCTGCAAGATAGAGAGGATCTCAGACCTCTTTGTCTGTAGCTAATTAACAGGCTTGAAAATTTGTCGTACAACAAAAAACGAATATTGACCACGTAATATTGACCTAACATGAGAGACCAACTGTTACCGATCTTGGCAAGTGATATCGCTGAAAAGCACGCAC
>NW_017305376.1:715468-723270 GCF_001594115.1 Trachymyrmex septentrionalis
GACAAAAAACGAATATTGACCACGTAATATTGACCTAACATGAGAGATCCACCAACTGTTGGTCTTGGCAAGTGATATCGCTGAAAAGCACGCACCGAAGTAATATATATTATATAAGTCATTACCTCCCAAAAATTCTAGTGTATATACAGAGTAACATTGCGGATTCACGGCGACAAGGTAATTTCTAGACTTAACCCTAGCCACGACAGTGCAGATTATATCCGGGAATCATCATTCTGTTGCCGTAAATCCGTAATGTCATTTACTCTGTATATAGTACTAGGGCTCATTCGGGAAGAAATGATTCATATATCTGTGATTATCTTGGTGCATACTTTCCAACGATAAATCACTTTCTGGGATTGCAGAATCTACCATTTCATTTCTGAATCCATATGAATCCACTCGAGTTCACATTATTATACTTATCTAAACGTATAGAAACGAATTCAGTGTATTCAGTTTCTACAAAATTCAATACCTTTTTCGCGAATAACGCAGATTCGAAAAGTTGATTCATATGGATTTATCCAACCCAATTCATTCTCGTTTGCTGGGCAAATTCGAGCACTTCTGTCGGAGAAAAGTGTCAACTTAAAAAATTTGATAAATATTTTTCCTCCCATTTTCCTGTAATTTTGTAAATTTGTGTATTTTCATGCGTAGAATATATTCTGAGAAGAAAAGTCGTTCAAGTCCCGTTTTATTCTTTTACATTTCAAAGTTTTTTAAAATGTAAAAAGTTCGGTAAGTTAAAAAACGATAATTAAATTATAATTTATGACTATATTGACAATACATAAATGTATGTATTTTTCAATAAATATTGATGCATTTACTATGTAATCAAATAAAATTAAATTTTATACAAATTGGAATTTCTGTGTTAAAAACTTGCATATATGTATGTACTCGTATATTCCGTACGCGTTATCATATATCGTATATATAATACTTCCAACTTTTTCCGCAACTGTACTAAAATCGCATCGTCCCAATTTTCTATGGGTTTTCCGTGTTTCGAGCCCATTTTTATCCTCGAGTTTGATTTTCTTCTTTTTACTTCGTGGATATATTTATGATTGTCGATGAAAAAATAAAAAATTGTGTTGATTTAATTTTTATTAATCAATTTAATATCGTACTAGCTATTGCTCAGTTTTAATTTATATATATATGCATAAACTTTTTTGCATATTATACATACATAATTCTCGCAGCTTGCAAGTGGTAAATAACTAATTTTAAATCATACGATCGTAGTGCACTGAATTAGAATTCTACTAGACGACGCAGATGTCTTCAAGTCTCTATATATATTATATATTACATACAATATGTCAAAATTGATATATTCATCATCTGATTTAATTTATTACTTGAAAGATTTGCAGCATTGTAATTCAGAAACAACAAACAAATCTTTGAAAAATCATTTGCAGACTTCAAGACTCTGATGGTAATCAACAATAATCGACAGAATAATCACTATTGATCGGAAAAAAAAAGTGTATTTATAGTACGTATATATACGAGGGTGGTACCAGAAGTACCTGACCTAACAAAGAAAACACAAAAAATTTGGGAAAAAATATCTTTATTTCTCAACACATAGTCTCCTTTTAGCTCGATACACTTTTCCCAGTGATGTTCAATAGCTTCGATGGCCTGTTTATAGTAAGAACCGTTGAACTCCTCAAAATAGCCATTAACCGCAGACTCCACCTCTTCATTGTTGGTAAATCTTTTAAATAATCCGAGGGGGCTAAATCTGGCGAATAGGGTGCGTGGGAAAGCAATTCGAACTTTAACTCAACATCCTCTCGACGCTGCTTTTGTTCGATTGTGAGCAAGCGCGGCACCCACCTTGCGCACAGCTTTCTCATTTCCAAATTTTCAGCCAATATGCGATGTACAGCACTTTTTGAAATGTTTACCATGTCTGCCTCACGCACTTTCAATCGACGGTCACCCAATACCATTTTGTGGATTTTCTTCACCATTTCTGGAATGGCCACCTCACTTGGTCGACCACTGCGATGTTCGTCTTCGCAGCTCCTACGGCCTCGTTTAAACTCTGCCACCCAATATTTTACTGTTGTAAACGAAGGAGCAGACTCCTCCAGAATCCAGCTCGGCTTTGATATTGGTTGGGCCTTTCAAATGAAAATATTGTATCACATAACGATGACCAATTTTTTCCATCTTTGCAAATTCATCGAGATCGTCCACTATTGATGGCTGCCAAATAAATATTGAACAACGTAGCGTCTTCAAACTTCATAGTTAAGCTTTAGAAAGTTGGTGCTTCCCCTATAGTGATTTTTTTTATACAACAACCGCCATTTGTACGTCAGGTCGGGTACTTCTGGGACCACCCTCGTATGTGTCAAAAGATGTAACATCTCATGCCCATTTCTTAAAACTCTATTACTAAAATAGCGCATTTCTTTTATCTGAGCCGAATGCCGACAGCCTTCCTATTGGCTATTTTGACCGCCATCTTGGACCTAATCTGTAGTAATAAGCGCTTAGTACATGGTAAGATTAGTACGTCCAATGTGGCGGACTAATGCGAATAAAATTTTACCATTTCTTAGAGACCTTCAAATACAAGACTGCACACAATGAAAGGAACACAGAACAGAGAACAGAGAATAAGAATTTCAATCAATCAGAAACTGTATATTCCACATATATATGATTTTTGATAGGTTAATATTCTTATTCTCTGTTACTTACGAGTATTCCTTTCATTCTGTGTAGTCCCTAAGAGTCTGGCCACAGGACAAATATGGCGGAAATACTTCGCTTTATATTGCAGAAAGTATATAAATAGCGACAATATTTGGCTTTGTATTGCAGGGTATATACCCATACAACACAGAAGATTGAAGCAATATTGCTGCAATGTTGCAATATTGCAGATTACAATGTAACATTGCAGAGATGTAAATTAACAATATGCCTGCAAAATGTCAGTAACATGCCTGTAATATTCCAGAAACGTTGCAAAACTGTAATTCTTTAATTGTTACAATAATAATAATATAAAAATATACTTTTTTCTAATATTTATGTAGTACAATTTTTCAGTTTAACAGCTGCTTTTATGATATAATAATTAATATAATCCATTTTTATATTTAAATAAAAAATTTATTAATCTATATTTGGCGGTCATTTCATTAGCTAAGTTTTATATTTATTTTAAATATGAAATCATAAGATTTTGAATAATAATATCGAATTTGGATACAATCAATGCATCATTATCGATAAAACAATAAGCAATTAAGTTGCTAAAAACGATTTATCGAAATATTAATTATGTGATCGATGATGTATTTGTATATCTGAAATGTGAACGCAAAAATAAACCAGCGCCCGAATTTTATTAATAAATTTCATACCGTCATTTTTTAATCGATTTCAGTTGACTCGGAGTAGCTTCAAATTAAAAAAAATCACTGCAATTAACTTAATCCATGATGAACTTAATCCATGATTAATTTACTATATTTATAGTAGTAGTATTATGTTAATATGGGTAATACGAAGGCAAGTCAATAAATTCTTAGAAAATCTGTCAGAGAGTCACTCGCAGTGTCATGTCATATTATTTTTTGACAAGTAGCATCTTTCAGCTGATTACTGTCAAATTTTGAGCGGAATTCATCGCATGGTTTTATTTCTATAGACGATTAAAGATTTCTATAGACGATTTTATTTCTATAGACGACAACTTTGTATTTTTTGCAAAATGGAAAAAAACGAGTTTCGTGCAGTGATCAAACATCTACATATGAAAGGTTTAACGCCAAAAGAAATCAAAGCCGAGTTGGATAATGTGCATAGCACAGCGTTTGCGACTGTATACAATTGGGCGAATGAATTTAAACGTGGTTGTACATCCACATGTGATGCACCTCGTTCGGGACATCCAATTGAGGCTGCTACGCCAGAAATCATCGATAAAGTCCATGATATTGTTTTCACTGATCGACGAGTGAAAGTGCGCGAGCTTGTTAAGCTCACAGGCATGTCACATGGCACAGTGATTTCAATTTTGCACGAACAATTAGGTATGAAAAAGCTATCGGCAAGATAGGTGCCGCGTTTGCTCACTGTGGACCATAAGCGCGACCGTGTGACGATTTCAAAACAATGTTTGGAGATGTTTCAACGTAATCCAGATGAATTTCTGCGTCGATTCATTGTGGACGAAATGGACATGGATCCATTACTTCACATCCGAGACGAAGGAACAGTCACAACAATGGACTTCACCGGGTGAACCAGCTCTAAAGAAGGCGAAGACCGTAAAGTCGGCCGGAAAGGTAATGACCACAGTTTTTTTAGGATGCACGCGGTATAATTCATATTGATTACCTTCCGTCGAAGCAAACGATCAATGGCGATTACTGATAAAGGTGACACTACATTTTTGCTGCTAAAATAGGCAATTAGAGCAACAGATTTGTCACTCGTTATCCAGCGGCTGAAATTTTGTAGTTTGAACAGTTTCAACTACAAGCGTTAAACGCTCAAACGCTATTGATAGCTGATATAGACCGTGGTCCTATTTATGTTGACAACGCTTATGAGTATCGTTTGTTTTTATTTAACATTTGACAAATAACAAGAATGAAATGATTTTTAAGCGTTGTGAGCGTGAATCGCGGCCATATTGTATCAACTGTGTAGATCACCGTTAACTGCGATATACATAACCTAATTTATTCTTTTTCTTTATTGATCTAGATAGAGGATTCGATATAATCAGAATAATCTAATAATTATTTAATTCAGCGTATTAATATCGCAAATGATACATGAAAAACAACATATTGAACCTGTCGCTTAGATATTAAATTTAACGCTACTTGCCCTTTTTCATGTATAAAATTATCGCTCTAATAGTTTTGCAACAAAAGTTGTCACATGATCTTTTTTTTTCGCTAAAACGGCCAGTTTGAGCAGCTCATGAAAATGCACCTTTAATCCCAAGAAATCTGCTGCTGAAGTCATCATTTGCTAATGGAGGTTTAAGCGGGGAGCACAGACTTTTGCATAACGCATAAGGGTGCGATTACATGGAGCGCGGTACGGGCTAGTGACAAACTCACATTAGTATAAATTTTTTGAAATATATTAACTTTATTATACAATATATTAACAAAATAAACAAAATAAATGGCGAAAAAGAGTTTTCAGGTAGATTCTTAAACTTCCACTCTAATCATCCATTGACGCAGAAGAAAGGAACCATCTTTTCATTAGTCGACAGAGCCTTTTATTATCCGACGTTAAGTTTCACACAAAAAATTTGACCTCCATCATTGAGATTTTACTTCTGAATGACTATCCACTAGATTTTATCTTTGACTCCATCAATCATAGGATCAAAAATTTGATTAGAAATAGACACAGGTTACACGATACCGAGACTGACATTGACTTAACTAATAAACCTGCTTCTTGGCTTACGGTACCTTTCATTCCGCTTCATACAGAGAAACTTAGATCTTTGAATAAAAGCAAAAGTGATATCAGGGTGGCCTTCCGCAGCCCCAACAAAATGGGCAAATATATAAGAGTCCAGAAGGATTCTTGTCCCAGCACTTCGAAAAGCAACGTTGTTTATAAAATTCTGTGTAATGATTGTGACGCTTCTTACGTTGGACAGACGGGCAGACAATTAAAAACTAGGATTGCCGAACATCGTAATCATATTAGACACAAAACATCTGCCCGCTCTGTCATCACCGATCATAGGTTGAGTCACAATCACGATTTTCAATGGGACAATGTTCTGATATTAGACGAGGAACCTTCGTATAGAAAGCGCTTGATTTCGGAGATGCTACATATTAAAAAACAGAAGAACAGTCTCAATTTGCAGACTGACACCGAGGGTCTTAATAAGGCATATCTACCGATAATAAACAAAGTCTGACTTTCGATCCTGTCGACCCGTCTCCTCTCTCAGTGCGTCGCGTGCCGTCTTAGCGAGCGTTCGGTGTCATGTGCGATGTTGACATGTCTGACTTCGACGATTACATCCCTATCATTGTCAGGGATTTTCACACTTGTCATGCATTGCGGCGATTTTCATTTCCTGTTCGGATGCGTTGGTGAGTGAGCACTTGGCTTCTTATCTGCGGCGTGTTTTGATTTTAAGTTTTAAAGTTTTTTAGTTTACTTGTCTTTTATGAGTTCCCTTCCTTTTCCGTTTTTCAGTCAGCACTTGACTATGTCTCTTAACATCGGTTTGATTGCCCTATCGCACATACAACATTAAGCTACGTCGAGATCCATCACATTTGCTGATTTCCGCGCGTTAAAAATGTTGCGTCACTGAATGTTATCGATTTATTATTATCTTTCTCTGTTGTATTCTTTTATGTTCTTTTTATATCTTTTATATTATATTCTTTTTACATCTGAGGAGGGCTCAATCCAGCAGCCGAAACTTGTTTGTTTTATATTTTAATATACGCCGTTGTACTTTTTATTTTATTTTATGTATCTTTGACTGTTATCTTTAATTATATATATTATGCGACGACTCTTTTTCGCCATTTATTTTGTTTATTTTGTTTATACATAAAGAGTCTTTATACCGTTGTTATTTAACAATATATTAACTTATTTTTATGCACACTTTATCGATACTCTTATTTTTTAACAGATTTACTTAATAATTATGTTTAAATCAATTAATTCCATTAAAAAGTGCATAGCATGGTAAAATTTACCTCCATCATCCGTTTTTCATCAATATATGCCTGTAATATTCCAGAAATATTGCAAACTGTAATTCTTTAATTGTTACAATAATAATAATAATATAAAAATATAATTTTTTACAATATTTATGTAGTATATTTATGGATTTAGTTTTTTAGTTTAACAGCCGTTTTTATGGTATAATAATTAATATAATCAATTTTTATATTTAAATAAAAAAATTTATTATTCTATTTATTATTTGATGGCCGTTTCGTTAGCTAATGGCACATTCGGTACATATGCACTGACATGGTTCTAGTGCCGCTCTGATACGGTGCTGCTCTGACACGGTGCTGCTCTGACACAGTGCTATCCTGACACAATACAAATGCAGAACTACACTGGATTGATGTGACCTAATGCAAAATTAAATTTGAAACTAATAACGTATATTACAACTAATGATAGTAAACATACATATTTTCATTATCAAAAGTATTTAAAGATTATGCGTTTTGCGAGTTTCCTCCGTGTCCAAATTCATTCTTGGAATGCCAATATTTCGTGAACCTTGCAATTCACTTCATTAGGGCGAGGAGCAGCCTGATACTAAGCTGTTCCTTCGGGCCGTTCCTTTTATATTACGCTACTTGTTGGAGTGGTGGGGGGAAAAAAGAGTATTGTGGTTGTGGGGGGGGAGATGGGTAAAATTAGTTAGTCTTCAATAACCGGGAGAATGATTATTAGGAGTATAAATAAGTTTCCGCCGTTTGACAAACAATGGCGCTACCAGTAGTTAAAATGGTCAGCTGTAAAACGTCATATCGTAAGGTTGGACATCTGGCAAGAACATAACCTTGAAATATTAGCGATTTTGCATCAGCATCTTATATCTTTTTTCGTGCGAAAATGTCGAGTTTTGAGCCGAATAAGCATCATTTGCGGGAGCTTTTGATTTACTTCTTTAATTTGAAGAAATCTGCAGCTGAGGCGCATCGATTGCTTGTAGAAGCATATGGTGAGGCTGCCTTAAGTGAGAGAAGTTGCCGTGAGTGGTTTCAAAA
>NW_017305376.1:723803-725047 GCF_001594115.1 Trachymyrmex septentrionalis
CCGTATTCACCAGACATTGCTCCTTCTGATTACTACCTGTTTCGATCGATGGCGCATGGCCTGTCTGAGCAACACTTCACATCATATGAAGATACCAAAAATTGGGTCGATTCGTGGATAGCTTCAAAAGATGAAGCGTTTTTCCGACGCGGTATCCGTATGCTGCCAGAAAGATGGGAAAAAGTAGTGGCTAGCGATGGACAATACTTCGAATAAAACATTAGGTACCGTTCTTTCACAATAAATGCCCAATTTTTGATAAAAAACGGCGGAAACTTATTTATACTCCTAATATTTATCATCCATATTTTATTTATATATGTTATAGCAATTATCTCTATTTAGATTGTAAGGGCGTTTTGTATCTCTATGGCTTCTCTATATTTTTTTGGAAAGTATGATGTAAAGTTAATTATTGTGATCGTTTTGTCAAACAGTATTTGATGTCCTGTTTCGATGTTGTGTTCTGATAATGCTGACTGCGTGACATGTTTTAGCCTGGCATTAGTGTTCTTTTATCCATAGGTTGACAGATCGGACTAGGAGGATATTAAACAAATACAATATCCGAAATATCTTTAAACCACCCAAAAAGAGGACAAATATTAAGAAATCCTAAAGATCAAAGACTTCCACTCAGCTCCGGCAGGATATACAAAATACCTTATTCCTGCGAGCAAGGATACATTGGAGAAACCGGAAGAATGGTCAACCTATGGATAAAAGAACATCAACGTGAAATCAGGCTAAAATACGTCACACAATCAGCATTATAAGAACACAATATCGAGACCCGTATTCATAGTCAAAACTCAAGGCAGCGCCTAAGATTATCTTGATCAAGTCTTATTCAATCAAGAACGTCGAAACTTATAAGCAGGTCTGTGGGACGTAATCGGATTTTTTGGATCTTTTGTATGAAATCCGTTGAGTTGGTTATGTGCGATTCGGATTTTCCAGTAAGGGGTTGTAATGATTGTGCTAGGAAACGGGATAAATTGTATGTCGAGGAGTGTATGGCGCTGACAATTGGTCTGGGCTGCGTTCAGAAATATCACCCGGATGTCCCTGTGTATCATCTTATTTAATATTGGGTGAACAACAAGGATAAAACGATAACGACACAAAGGCACTCCGGTGATATTTCTGAACGTAGTCCTGAGGGGGATGTTTAGTTTGTGTACTTTTGGTAGTCCGTATAGTCTTGGTGGGAGAAGATTTGTAGGTTTTAATGTTGATTTGGT
>NW_017305376.1:725147-727119 GCF_001594115.1 Trachymyrmex septentrionalis
GGTTTGTGTACTTTTGGTATAGTCTTGGTGGGAGAAGATTTGTAGGTTTTAATGTTGATTTGGTTTTACTGGGAATGTTGCTTTTTTCCATTAGGATCTTTGTGTTCTGTACGATTGTATTAGTTGAATCTTTGTCAAGCTTTTTGTATGCTTTGTCCGAGAGAAGGTTCTTCATCTTTTTTTTATAGATGTGTTCATGATTACTATCCTGTTGCCTTTGTCAGCTGGAAGCACGATGATGTCCCTGTTCAGGTCTTGGAAGGCCAATCGCTCTTGTCTAGTGATGTTTGGTGGAGAGAGTTTGGCTTTGAAAAGGATATTGGTTACTTGTCTGCGGATATTATCTGCTTGTTCTGATGGGAGTCTATAGATTCACTCTATTTAACTGATAATCTCTTCCTTTGTAATCTTTCTAGGTGCCACTGCGAAGGGTCTTTGGCAAGTGCAGATATAGTGTCTTGAGACAGGTCTTTGTTGGATAGATTCTTGATGTTAAGTAGAGAGGGTTGTGGATTTTTGTGAGGGGCAAGGTTTATGTATTTCTGTTTCTTTCAGAGGACTGTGTGTGGGTCTTCATGGCTTGTTCGTATGTAATACGATCTAGGGTTTGCCAGAAATATCATGCCGCAATGTGGCGGATAGGAACAGGTGGAGTTTAAAGGTTTTATAGGAAATCTGGGCTATTTGTAACTTAGTTACAAGTAAGTAAGTGGATGCGTTCTTTGATGAGGATGAGGCTGGTTTTTGACTTCTCGTCCTGATGAAGTGGACTGCAAGGTTCACGAAAGTTGGCATTCCAACAATGGATCTGAAGGAAACCCGCGAAACGCATAATCTTTATATAGAAAGCATTCGTGGAAGCTTCAAGAATATTATCAAAAGTATTTGTTTTTTATCATATATAATTATATACTTCTTTGTATATAATAATACTCTCCGAGTATTTATTCACATAATTCCACATAATTTTTATCTTTTGGCTTTTCTTCTTTTATTACACATAACATATCTTCTATTTCATTGCTACTACTTGTTTCTAATAATAAATTTATAATAAATAACTTTAAAAAATAATAAAATGCCAATTTGAGCAACACTGGTTATTAGTGTATTTTATACCATTTATTCAAAGTGAATATTAAAACGCATACGTTTCGACCTACGGTCAAGGTCCTCTTCAGTATAAAGAAATTTATTTAAACGGTTTGCAGAATGCGCGGTTCGCGCCCAAAAGGATACGCGTAACCCGCGCGCAAGGCATCACGGGAGCGTTTCCGCTCACGTGTTCGGCCGTTAGTACGCCTTTGTTTTTAGTTTTGATTCCCCTCGTTCGCTGCCTTTGTGTCGTGCGCAGCGATACGCGAACGAAGCGAGTTTGGCGCAACAACAATCTGGCGACCGTGACAGGACTGAAACTTCTCGTTGTTGGCCATTACAGAAGAAGTCATGGACAGAGTGAAGCTCGCACAGAAAGTAACGCGCATTGCGTTTACGAAGGACGTTTTGAAGTCATCTTACCCTGGAAGGATAATCATCCGCCCTTACAAGATAACAGGGACATGGCTAAAAGAAGATTGGATGTCGTCACGAAGAAATTGAAACAAGAAAACTTATTCGACGATTACAATACAATCTTCTGCAACTGGCTCGAGGAGGGTATTATAGAAAAAGTACCTGTGCATGAAGTTGACAGAGAGAGTTACTACCTTCCACATCGACCAGTCGTCAAGAGAGAAGGAACCACTAGGATTCGACCCGTTTTCGATGCCTCGGCCAAGAAGAAGGATACGCCGTCGCTCAACCAGTGTTTAGAAACGGGATCCAATCTTATTGAGCTTGTTCCAGCATTGCTATATCGATTCAGAGAAAAGAGGATAGGAGTAACAGCAGATATTGCTAAAGCCTTTTTACAAATTAACGTTTCCCCATCAGATAGAGATGTCCTAAGATTTTTGTGGTGGGATACTAACGG
>NW_017305376.1:728383-745813 GCF_001594115.1 Trachymyrmex septentrionalis
AAAAAAAAACGTCACAAAATTGTTGTTAAAAAAAAAGTAAGCAATATAAAGAAAAAATCCTACGTGTGTCGATAGATAAAGGTATTTTGAATATACTGTCAAGGTTTCAGATCGATCGGTTAAGATTTGTTCGAGTTATGTGTCCGGCCGTCTCAAAAAAAGTGGTTTCGAGAAAAACGCGATTAAAATTTTAAGTACTGTAAAATCGTATAATATGTTCATGTACCTTTAATCTGCGATGCCTGCACCATACAATTGGCCTTCTACATCTACGATGTCCTCCTGTTGCTTCTCCTTCTTCCTTCTTTCAAAATTTTACTCAGATATCCCCCCTTAAAGAAGAGACTCCCCCTAAAGCTACGACAGAAGGAATCGCTATGATTGCTGGTGAAAAAGACGTCCCTTGGTACTTGGAAAGATTTTCAAGCTATGCGAAGATCTTACGAATGATAGCATGGGTGTTAAGATTTACTAATAATTCCCGAAGAATCCACGCATCAGTCGGAGGAGAGTTAAGCGCGAAAGAAATCAGTACAGCAGAATTACTCCTCTGTAAATTAGCTCAGAAAGAATCATTCATGGGAGTAAACGATCCACGGCTGCGAGGATTGAACGTCTTCGAAGAAAAGGGAATTATGCGTATTAAAACAGCAGTTTCTAATCGTCAAGACACTTTCTGTTTTAGATATCCTATAGTGTTGGATTCAAAGCACTTATCGACGAGAAGAGTTATCCTGTATACTCATTTGAAACTCAATCACGCTGGAACCGAGATTGTAATGAACAATCTACGGGAGAAGTTTTGGATTCTTCGGTACCGACGAACGGTGCGTTCCATCGTTCACAAGTGTACGGCTTGCCGTCGACACGCAGCGAGGAACATGGAAGCGCCATTTACACCGCTGCCAGAAAATAGAGTACGAGAGGCAGCAGCATTCGAGGTGGTAGGCATCGATTACGCAGGTCCTCTTTTCTTGAAGGAAGGATGTAAGGCCTACATCTGTTTATTTACGTGCGCGGTCTACCGTGCAGTACATTTGGAACTGGTCACATCGTTATCAACGGAGGAATTTATAGAAGCCTTCAGAAGATTTATAGCCAGACGAGGAAGGCCCTCTGTAGTCTATAGCGATAATGGCAGAAATTTCGTAGGACTAGCGAATTTACTACGAAAAATTAATTGGCAGAAAATTCAGCGATATTGCTCTCTTAGTCAAATCGAATGGAATTTCAATCCACCTTCAGCTGCTTGGTGGGGAGGATGGTGGGAGCGCCTCATCCGCATCCTCAAGGATTTGCTGAGGAGAACGCTGAGGAGAACTTCGTTGAGTTACGAAGAGATGAACACGGTCTTATGCAACTGTGAAGCTGTTATGAATTCAAGACCGCTTACTTACATGACAGAAGAGAGTACTGAGACCATGGCAATCACTCCAGACATGTTCATTAGAGACGTCAAGGAAGCTGGCGCTCCCGATTTGGACCAGATCAGCAAGACAAACTTTGCAAAACGAATCCGTTATCGCCAAAGTCTAAAGGAAGAATTGAGAAGGCGTTTTCGCATCCAGTATCTAGGACAATTATCCAGACGGACGAAATGCAAGAGCAGTTTCACGCAGGTTGCAGTGGGCGACGTAGTACTAGTCGGAAACGACACCCAAAGACGTTTGGATTGGCCGCTGGCAATAGTCAAAGAAGTCCTTCCTGGAAAGGACGGACATACCACAGTTGTGAGACTGAAAACGGAAAAGGGAGAATTAATTCGCCCAATACAAAGACTGATCCCGTTGGAGGTGGGTCATCACGCTGAAAAAGCTAGCAGAGTCTGTAAGTCAATCAAAGCTTCGCCTCAGGATGGAGAGAAACCGGAGTCTGCCCCGCAGAAGAAGCAGGAGTCGGTCGTCGAGGAGAAGCCGGAGTCTGTTCCTACAGAAGAAACGGGTCTAAGAACTCGGAGCGGACGACTTATTAAGAAGCCAGAACGATTTAAAGCCTAGCTTCATTTTTTATTTTTTATTTACTTTGCCTCTTTGGATAGGTTGAGTTGCACCCAGATCGTGAGGATGCAGCTCAAGGTGGGAGAGATGTAGAATGCGCGGTTCGCGCCCAAAAGGATATGCGTAACCCGCGCGCAAGGCATCACGGGAGCATTTCCGCTCACGTGTTTGGCCGTTAGTACACCTTTGTTTTTAGTTTTCCCCTCGTTCGCTGCCTTTGTGTCGTGCGCAGTGATACGCGAACGAAGCGAGTTTGGCGCAACAACGCGGTTAATTACATATTAATCACATTTGCGCTATCATTATATGACTTGTAATTAATAGTTTAAGTAAATTTCTTTTTTTATTTCTCTTCAGAGCCTATTGATTATCTTGTAAATAATTTTAGTCTCTCTTTATCCACCATTTTGTAATTTTTTGCTGCCTAACTAATTTGTTTGTCCGAAAATTGCATTGACAAAAATATCATTTCTTGAACTCGTTCAGTTTATTTGGTTGGTCCGAATACAATTTCAGGATTACATTGGGTCAGTTTTTATTTGTCGAATACGGTAACTTGAACGCACTGATAGTGCGCACAAACCGAATGCGTGTATACGAGGTCTGTTCAAAAAGTATCGCGAATTTTGTGTTTTTTCAAAAATTATTTATTTATTCATGAATATCTATTTTGTCCCCTTCAAAGTAATCCCCATCAGATATTATACACTTGTGCCAACGTTTTTTCCAATCCTCGAAGCACTTCAAAAAATTATTTTTTGTGATCTTGTTCAGCTCCTCCTTCGATGCCGTCTTTATCTCCTCAATCGTAGCGTAGTCGTCTTTTCATGGGCCTCTTCAGTTTCGGGAACAAGAAAAAGTCACAGGGGGCCAGATCTGGGGAATACGGTGGCTGCGGCATCATTAGTGTGTTGTTTTTGGTCAAAAATTCGCGCACAAGCAACGATGTGTGAGTAGGGGCGTTATCATGGTGCAATCCATTGGTATGATTGAGCTTTGGTTTCCACGTCATAACCATAAACCCATGATTCGTCACCAGTTATGACCCTCTGGAGCAAATTTGGGTCGTCGCGGACAGAGTCCAACAGCTCCTTAGCAATGTTAATGCGATGCTGTTTTTGGTCGAAATTGAGCAATTTTGGTACGAATTTCGCGGCGACCCGTCTCATGCCCAAATCATTGGTAAAAATCGAATGGCACGAGCCAATCGATATGTTTAGGTCCTCAGCAACCTCTCTAACGGTGATTCGACGATTGGCCAATACTATTTTCTTCACTTCATCAATGTTTTCGTCTGTTGTTGACGTGCTCGGGCGTCCGGCACGCTCTTCGTCGTTCACATCTTCTCGGCCCTCTGAGAACATTTTGTACCACCGATAAACGTTGCTTCGGTCCAAGGTAGCTTCACCATATGCCACAGTCAACATTCGGAATGCGTCCGCGCACTTAATTTTGTTTTTCACACAAAATTTGATACAGATTCTTTGATCCATTTTTTGGAATAGGCAAAAATCGAAGACGAGCCAAAACACGTGCAAGCAAAGCAGCTGTCAAAAATTAACTGAACATTCAAAATGGCCGAACTTGTCGGCATAAGTGAGAGACATGAGTACCAACATAACGCCACAAAAAATCGAAAATCGAATATACGTAACCCGCGGAAATTCAAAATTCGCGATACTTTTTGAACAGACCTCGTATATGTACAGAAAATAGTTTTTATTTTAGAGTCTTTATAAAAAATTTATCCAAATGCATTACATTGCAATATTACTGGAACGTTTCGTTGCAATATAACAAAAAGCGGATATCTTAATGTTATTGCAGCAATGATTCAGCAACGTTTTACAACCACCATACAATATTGCAATATTTTAGTGAAATTATTCTGCAATGTTTCTGCAATCTTTTTGTGCTGTATGGGATCTAAAACAACTTGCAGAGATTGATTTAAAAGATTCAAAAATAACGATTTTGACATGAATGACGATGAGCGCCCTGGTCAATCAAAAAAGTTTGAAGATGGAGAATTGGAGTATAAATACGGCTATTAAACTAATAAATTATAAAATTTCTTCAAAAAGATTCATGTCAGACACTCAAAGACATGTCGGAAACATTCAGAACGCGCTTACAATGATGTTAACGCGCTAACATGCTATAATTTACGATATACATATTATAGAATTTTAGAGATAAAAGCGTTCTGAATACGGGCCTAAATGTCGATGAGTCAACCGTTAGTAAACGCAATGGGAATGATCTAGAAGTTACGAAACTGGGTTCTACATGAATTGAGAGAAAGAGACATTGCGAAACATTTAGCTATTTGTGAATTGTTACTTCAAAGACAAAAACGGAATCGTTTTTGCATCGAATTGTGACTGGCGATGAAAAATGGATTCGTTACGACAATCCTAAGCGCAAGAAATCATGGGTGCGTCCCGACGGAGCACCAACATTAATGCCAAAACAGGATATTTATGGATAGAAGGTTATGCTATGCATTTGGTGGGACCAAGTCGGTGTAGTGTATTATGAGCTGCTGCAACTGAGTTAAATCATCAATGCTGTACATTACCAACGTTACTTACTCGATTTGAATCGAGCACTCTCAAAGAAAAACGCTCGCAATACGCCAAAAGACATGATAAAGTTATTCTTTTTCATGACAACGCTAGACTACATGTTGCAGAACCAGTGAAGGAAATCTAGAAAGCACTTGGATGGAATGTCTTATCTCACCCACTCTATTCACTAGACGTTGCTCCTTCAGATTATTTGTTTCGGTGGATGCAGCACGGTCTTTCTGAGCAACACTTCAGTTATTCTGAAGATATAAAAAAATAGCTGGATAACTGGATCACCTGAATTTTTCTACCGCGGAATTCATTTGTTATCCGAAAAGTGAGAAAAGGTTGTAGCTTTCGATGAACAATACTATGAATAAAATATTATGTATTTTTTTGACGAAATAAGCACGAGTTTTTTAACAAAAAACGGTGAGAATTGGAAAAATATTCCAAGCGGACACTGTCTACTGAGCATGAAGAAGACATGGTAGTAATGTGGCTATGATAGATTTCCTAACCTCAATAGTCGTAAACGCTTAATATCTTAGTTCGGGCGGCAGAACGGCACTTTTTTTTACCAGATTCGTTCATTTCATGCAAAAACGCGTCGAATGAGTGTAGTTTTATTAAAATCTGAAATGAGCGGAGTATTCTATATCTTTATCTTAATGATTTATTCACATTTAACAATAGTTTTAATGCGCTTATTTTGCAATACCAAAAGTATTGTAGAGAGAAACAATACATTCTTATATGGACCAATAGAATCTTCAAAGAATTAAAGTTTTATATTAATAAAAGTAATGCATTTTCTTTAATCTGAACCGAAATGCCAACAACTTTTCTATTGGCTATTTCGACCGCCATCTTGCACCTAGTTGCCTGTAGTTCAATAAGTTGATTATTAGTATATGGTTAATAGGTCCGCACGCACACACGCACGTACGCATGCACGCACGCACGCACGCACGCACGCATTATGCATGGTCAATGTGATGTTGCAAACGCTTTGAAGCGTTTTTTAATTGATCAGTTTGTAAAATTCTTTTTTCTAATTAATCCATCAAACGCTTCAAAGCATTTATAGCGAGATTTTGACCACAGCCCTAGCGTAGTATTAATAGCGTTTAACCAAAGAGATATATTCGTCGAGGTTAAGTTAATATAGAGGATTCTGTTTTCAATCAACAATCAAACTTTTCTCTGTAATATAAATTTTTAGAGTTTTGTAAAGTATTTGTAACGTAAATTTTTAATTTTCTCGTAATAAATAACAGAATGCAATCTCAATTGCAATCTTTATGATGGCTTGCCGCTAGACCAGGGTAAACAATGTAGACTAGATTAAAAAATTAATAGTTACACTGAATAAATTAATCAGATAAAAGGAAGAATTCTTGAGCATCCGTTGTCGATTTGGGAAGAAGCGTATGTAAAGCGTATAAATGTACACCTAATAAGGAATCTTAAGCATCTGCAGGGGAATACCCTACCATGCTATACCGCAATAGTAACTTTTTTCCGTACACGGGAATTAAAAATCGCCAGTAACAAGATACCTCTGACTTTCACATTTGTAATAAAATCAAATACACAAGTTAAACTTCGCAGAAACTTTGAAAAGTTAAAAATGATACACAAGCAAAAATTACGTTCTCTTAGCCTAGTGGCAAGCCATCAATTGCAGAGATTGAAATTGAGATTGCATTTACTATAATAAAATTTGAAATGCATATGTGTGTATTACGTACGTACGTTTACTGTGCGAAATTCTAAAGAGAAAAAAGTTTGATGCCGAGAACAAAATCCCTTCAAACATTAATCTAATCTTGACGAATGTTAAACGCTAGCAACGCTAGAATCGTTCACGAATCTGTAAACGCTACCAATACACTACCTCGAAAAGAAAGCCCATGGCACATATAAAAACGTAAGGCCGTAACACGTAAGCAGTAAGAAAATCGTAAGATTAGATTCGCTATTGGCTTTACGGTCTCTACCGTGATGGGCAATTCGCTTACTGATTATGTCTTATGGTCTTACGTTTTTATATGTTGCATTCAGCCATGGGCTGAATAGCGTTGATAGCACGCAGTTGTGACATAACACGCTACCATTAGTGACATTATGTTTGTTAGCGCTATCTGCAGCTCCGCGAACAGTTTCTAGTGCTAAATAGCGTCTCCCCATATGCACCCAAAAAATTGTTCGTTACATTTGATCAAATGTTACATACTGATTATTAAAGCCTATTGACAGTACTTTCATATACATCAGCAATTACTTTCGGCTATATTAAAATAGCACAAATATTGACCTCTCCCCATGACGCAAGTAGATAGACATGGAGTGCTTTCCAATTACAATATCCCTAGATACTTTTGTGCACATGGCGACACAAGTTGCGTTCCAATTGTTTGTTATCATCGACACTACACATCTGTACTCAGGCTGCGTTGCACTTAACGCTTGCAACGTTCGCGAATATCGTTTGTCCATGTTTAACATTTGATAATCGACAAGGATAAAATGATTCCACGAGCGTTGTGAGCATTACGTGGAACGCAGCCTCAGTCAAGGGCTGTGTAAGCTTGTATTTTCTAGTGACAATTACATGTTACTAACTGCGGCGGCTATAAATGAGATTGGAAGACGTTGAGTGGCCGGTACTTTTACTTTTTGTTTAATATGCAAAAAACTATATTTAATCTAACTATCCGAAATTGATCTCAACCACAGTATAACTACATACAGTAGCTGTCGCCTTCTTTGATGTCGGTAGTCACCGATCACGTGACTGTCAGTCATTCTACAGCTATCACTTCCGTTCAGAACTGAATTAACAACATCCTCACTTATTTTAGAACAAAGGTTTGAAACTTTCGCCTAGTAAGTCCAAATACATTATATTTTCTCAAACCAAAAAATACGCGGATGCTTCTGAATTAACTATTAATAACTATTATATCTAGAACCCAATCACATTAATTCCTTGGAGCTTTGCTAGATGACAAACTCACAGGCAACTCGCAGTTAAAAGTTCTCATTGAAAAAGGTATAAAAAATCGTTAACATCAATTCATCGTTATTCGGTAAAAGAGAGTCACACCGGCCTTTTCCTCACTATCTATAGAGTAACTCTAAGAAGTGCGGTTGAATACGACTCGCAGATCTCATGGAATACAGAATCGGTGAATTTTATTAAACTCTTCTGGGTTCAATGCAAGGCCATACAACTGTCAGGAAGACATTGGGTTACCGTGCCTCTACCTATTAACGCTATGTTAAACAAAGCTAGAGAACCTCCCCTATATCACAGATTCAATTTAGCTGTCTCTAAGTACTTGTATAAGTCCATGGCCAATAAGTTCAGTATTTCATATGAAGCGGTAATAAGAATACGCAGCTTCCCAAAAGAACCGCAGAGCAGAGGCCATCAAGTGCTCCAAACTTTTTAAGTCTTATGTCACTTGCAAATCTAAGATTATGTACCATAACACATATCCCCCGGCTTTTTGGCACAAGTATGAGGTAACGACTAAACCATTTCTTATGTGAAGACCATGTTGAAGTGCGACAAAAAGGAGCACTCATTCCATCGCAGCCGATTTCCACTCTAAACCATCTGAACTTAGACAGGACACAATCTCTATTTATACAAATGGAGCCAGGCGAGGCTGTAGAAGCCGGCATTTACTTTCCGGACCTTGGAATTTCTATCTGACAAACTCCCTGGCGTGACATCAATTTTTTCAGCAGAATTCTAGGCTATATCAAGCCACGCTCCTGGCCTGGGATTGCAAAAACAATATTATTTTATTTTCCGACTCCAAAAGCACCCTTGTTGCAATAAACAATAACAGATATATACAGAATAACTATTATACATTATTTATTATATCAGGCAAAATATTCTGAACGCCTCAAAAGAGGAAATAGAAATCACGCTTTTTTAGGTCTCGTTGCATTCAGGTATCCCAGAAAACGAGAAGGTGGATAAAATTGGCAAACAGGCTTCTACGAAAGGATACTTCCCCCCCCCCTCTCCGACCTTCAGGATATCCCATGAGGACATGTTCATTGAATCAAGAAATTCGATAGAAATACAGTTTGCAAACTATCTGAAATCAGCAGCTGAATACAAAGACACATTTCATTATGGACATTTTCTCATGAAATCCACTAAAACTTGGTTCGACAAAATTTGATTAAGCAGGAAAGAAATTGTAACGATTAACCGCCTCAAATCTAACCTCAATGGTAGTCTACAGAATGAATTGTGGACTCCCCGGCGTGTTCCTGTGGAGCTGAAATACAAGATATTAACCATGTAATTTTCCAATGTAGTACTTATAGTCACAAATCTTTTCACCTTCAAAATTACTGTCGATCTAAATTTCTCGGATCTCCCGAAATTTACCGCGCCCTTTCCCATCCCACTTCCAAATTCTGCAGACTCCTTATGGCCTCCTTTATGAAGAGGCCTCATTTACTTGATAATTCCCTCTCTCCCATGACGCGCGACCACCGGTGGCAACAGGCGCCCGGTTTGAGAGGACAGCTTCTCCCACTTCTAAAACTTCACAATCGATTTCCGTGAAAGCGGACATATACCTTTAACAAGGCGGACACTCAATGGTTCAATACCAACCAGGTTGCAGAGCCAATAAAAAGAGAGCTAATAAAGAGAGAAGAAGAAGATATATAGCATTTATATAGAGATATACAAGGTGTGTCCCAAAATTTTCCGAACTTTTGAAATAAAACAACAACGGTTTACTTTTTTTTTCAAATTCAAATTTGTTTATTCAAAGTAGTCCCCATCGGACTCAATACAACGTTTGGCACGATCTAAAAGCATTTCGAATGAGTGTTTTATGTCGTTCAAAGGTATGTCCTTCAGAATAGTGGTACAAGCCCTTTGGATGTCTTCTACGTCCACATACCGCTTTCCTTTCATGGACAAATGCATTTTGCCGAATAGGTAGAAGTCACAAGGTGCCATATCAGGTGAATACGGGGAATGGTTGATTGTTAAAATGTCATTTTTAGTCAAAAAATCAGTGACAAGTGTCGAACGGTGAGATGGCGCATTATCGTGTAACAAGCGCCAACTTCCTTCTTCGCGATATTCTGGCCGAATACGACGAATGCGGTGCACCAAACGCTTCAAAACGCTTACATAGAATACAGCATTAACTGTTTGGCCTGCTGGAACGAATTCTTTGTGCACAATACCCTTGGAATCATAAAAACAAATGAGCATTGTCTTCACTTTTGACTTCTCAAAACGCGATTTTTTGGGTTTTGGGTCGTTTCGCGCCTTCCATTCCGCGCTTTGACGCTTGGTTTCTGGATCGTATTGAAAACACCACGTCTCGTCACCAGTAACAATGCTATAAAGGAAGTTTTGGTCCTTTTTGGCTTCCTTAATAATGTCCTTTGAATGTTGAATTCGAAGCATTTTTTGGTCGTCAGTCAACTTGTGTGGAACAAATCGTGCACAGACTTTTTGTAGGCCCAAATGTTCGGTCAAAATGCGATAAATCGTTGATTTGGGGATGTTCAATTCCATTTCCATGTATCTCACTGAAGATTTTGGCTCATGCTTGATGAAATTACGCACAACTTCGATGGAATTTTCGTTAATTGTCGATTTTGGGCGACCTGTATGTGCGTCGTCATTTATGTCCTCACGACCGTTCTTGAATCGCGTATACCACTCATAAACACTGGTACGGGCTACACAATTATCACCATAAACTTGTTTCATCAAATTATGGGTTTCGGTAAATGTTTTACCAAGTTTAAAACAAAACTTAATATTGGCTCTTTGTTCGAAGTTCATTCTCGTACCGATGTATACAACATACTGACACTTGAGACGCCATAACTTCGTTTCCACTGAACCAAATGTCATGAAATTTTCACTGGAAGTCAGGTAGGGATGTACCTTTCAAACGCGCAATCGAACACACAGATGGCGCCACCCGACCTATCCCTATTGAAAAAGTTCGGAAAATTTTGGGACGCACCTTGTAGAAAGACGACGTACAGCTGTTGCAATTGCTAATATCAGAGAGAAACCTGAGAGTGGATGCTATCCAGTATTATTTCTTTTTTAATAATTGTATATTAGCAGAGAGAAATCTGAAAGTGGACATTCCGACCTTTTTCGCGCACCAACCTCATAGGGTAATGTCCACGTTTTTGTGATTCTTTTCCATACTATTACGTGGATTAGATAAAGACGAATAATCAACTTTGATTACAAGGTTTGGTACACGAAAAAGACCGGGATGTCCACTTTCAGGTTTCTCTCTGCTAATATACAATTATTAAAAAAGAAACAATACCGGATAGCATTTCCAAAAATTGCAGCGAACATGGTTTTTTCTTTGTTTTGCAAAGAAATTAATTTTGGAAAATATATGATTTCAAGAACATGACATGACATGTCATGTATTTTAGCGATGTTTGCTATTAGTTAAACAAACAAAGGAATTTTTGCAATACTGTTTATCAGATACGGTGGGGTGTACAGGAATTAAAAGGTTGCAACATTTTTTTTTATGGTTTTCGGCAAAATTATCAAAATGCGAGCACTGTTTGCGGAGCGGTTAGGATAGCTATCAACGAGATGACGGAATCAAAATATACAAGGTGTAAGTAAATATATATGTAAGTAAATATTTTATAATTATAATATTTTGTATATTAGGGTAAGTATTCTGCTCATATAATGTTTCTACTTACTTGAACAAGATATATAAATGTTTCTCTAATATCTTCAGATTTGAGAGAACAATTTTTTAACTTCAGAAACCAAGACACGCCGCAGTACGTATAATATACGATCAAAGGGAAGATGGATTAAGGTATTTGCGAATAAGGTAAACTTCTTTGGAAAACAATCTGTCATACGTATTTATAAAAATATTTCTATATTTCGCAATATAATTGTTTTGACGCTTATACTACTGTAGAAATTTTCTCAAGAATAGATAAACGCAAATTACCCATATGAACAGGAGCATTTGAATAATAAATATGATTGGAAACGAGACCGTTTATATTAAAACTTGAAATACGAAGCGCCTTACCGGTCCGAGTGTTAAGATGTTGAATTACTATATAATATACATTCATTTAAATTGAATTAATTTTCAGAAATAAATTGCGATCCGATGAAATTATTGGATTCACACAATCAATCTGAAACAAATAATCCCCCTAAAATTTCCCAAATCTTAAAAAACTGTAATAAACTTATTGCCTCGGCCGGGAGTCGAACAGATTTCTTGCATTCCGTGCGAGCGTCCTAAGCCTTTAGACTACCGAGACCTTAGCAACATTCTTCGCAATAACCGATATGTATAGAGAGTTTATTACAATTTTATAAGATTTGGGAAATTTTAAGGCGCTTCGTATTTCAAATTTGATTAATAGTTTATGTAATTTATCATTTGAAGAAGCTGTAATATCAATATGTATACAGGCAATATCAATCTTTTATTACAGGTAATATTAATCTTTCAAGAAGTATTTTGCTACATGTAACATTTTTATTATATGAGCCAAATATCGATTTATCATCTTCAGCCTTAAAAAGTGAACAATGTAATCTAAGAAAAGTAGACGTTGCTATGTAGTTTACATTCACTTTGTCAGAGGGCAGTAGTACACAGCAACATTTTGCGGTTACAGATTTTGTTCCATCATGTCCTCTCTCACGTTTCTCTTTGCTGTATATACTATAGCTATAATATATACAGTAGCGCAACTCTCCTAATTTTATGTTGGCCAAAATGGAGTGCGCATGCGTAAAATAAGTAAGTTTAATAGTAAGTTTTGCGAGGAATTTTGACAGAGTAAAAAAAATGAAAAGAGAAAAAAGTTTAGGTGGTAACCGTGGCAACGCTAGGTAACTTACTTATTTCACGCATGCGCATGTCAACATTAATCTCAAAGGTGCCAACAGAGAGTGCGCTATTGTATATACTGTGCTATAGCAGTGCTGCTAGACATGCCCCGCACTCGACATGCGCGCAGTCTAAAGCGCTAGTAGAGTATCTAATCCGTTCGTGAAACTGGCATCCTTAGTCGCCCTAAAGAGAAATAAAATTATAAATATATAGAAATTAGACATACCTCTTATTGTGAGGTATCAACTTCTACATTAACATTATTTACATTATCTATGTGAGAAGCTGATTCAGCATGCCTTGATAAATTATATGAACAACATTTAAACAAAATATTACAAATTTTACATTAAGCTTTATTGTCATTCTCTGCCAACGAATCTTTAAAGATATTTTTGTCTAATCAAGATCTTTTAAATTTTCGGATATATATACCTTTTTTTGGATCTTTTTCCTGACTCCATTGTGATTCATTTTCTGACCTAAAATACTTTACCTCATTTCTATTTTTCCCTTGAGATTCCTCGCACTTCCTGTTGTCTGGTTTGGCGCGCAAACTTCGCGATTCACACGACACAACATCGTTACTTTAACCTAATGGTTACAGTACTGCGCGCTAAGCTCTACTATAGTATATATCATGTGTACTATATATTTCGAGTGAAATTTTCCTCAAAGAGGAAGTTTTGGAACGTAGTGACAATATATACAGTAGCGCAACTCTCCCAATTTGGTGTGACCAAAATGAAGTGCGCATGCGCGAAATAAGCAAGTTGCCCCGTCTCATTTCTTCCTTCTTTATTGCTTTCTTTCTATTTAAATGACTGTTTCAATGTTCCATTTAAAGAGCTTTAAGAGATTTAAGAGAGCAGAAATTTAGAGGGAAATATAACCTACATTATCCATTTGGTAGTGTTATGTGAGAAACCTCAAGAGAGTAGTCTTGTAAAATATCTCTTCATTTTGTTCATTAATAAAACATTCCCTTTTAATATTTTAACATGCAGGACTTTGTATCTTACGTATACTACATGGGCTGAAAAGTCCCGGGATTTTTAATGAAAACAAGCGTTTTTTGAGCAAAAAATTATATTTATTCCTCAACATAGTTGCCTTCGAGGGCGATACACTTAGTATAGCGATTTTCCAATATTTCGATGCCCTTTCTGTAGTACGAAACGTTCAAGCGTTTCGTTCCTTCGAAATACGCCTCGATTTCCGCGATGACTTCCTCATTCGATCTGAATCTCTTTCCCTGAAGCCACCGCTTGAGGTGTGGGAACAGATAATAGTCGCTGGGGGCCAAGTCTAGAGAATACGGTGGGTGAGCAACCAATTCGAATCGTAATTGGTCCAATTTGGCCATCGCTTTCAAGGACGTGTGTGACGGTGCGTTATCGTGATGGTACAGAACGAAGGCGAAAGTAGCGTCATTCAAACGACTGTAGCTTGTAAACGAATGGACGAAATGTCATGAAACTTCATACATAAACTAGTGACAGATGAGCCTCTCGAAATGAGTCATGTTTATTTTCTAGTGGCGCTAGAAATTGAAAAATCCCGGGATTTTTCAGCCCATGTAGTACATTATGTCAATATAATTATCAAAATTATTTTAATATATATTGTATTAATTAATATATATCTTTTCTATATAAAATATATTAAATTTTTTATTTATTGTATTTTTAATTTATTTTTTGGACATATACATATATATAAATTTTCTTTTATATCAATTCAAAACATTTTTGTAGAATATATTTACAATTAATATATGAATATTTCTCTTTATAAATATATGTTTTAAAAGTAATTTAATATTTTTTCCTAATATTTTTCTACATTTTCTCTTTATTTTTCAGTATATTTATAATTTATTTTTATTAATTTTTGTTAGGTTCAGATTATTTCATTGTAATAATAGGTTTATTCGCGTTGCATGCTCTAATATGCTCCTATAACAGCTCTTACTCACTCCAACGCATCTGTTGGAATACGACGCAAATAACTTTAGTGAGTTTTGACAGAGCGAAAAAAGGATGAAAAGAGAAAGAAGTTTAGGTGGTAACCATGGCAACCTAAGTAACTTGCTTATTTCGCGCATGCGCACTCCATTTTGGCCAACACTTACATAAAGGTGCCGACAGGGAGTTGCACTATGTACTGTGATGTAGCTTAAACAATTAAAGCTTAAACACAATAAGCACAAGCAATAGGCACAGGAAATAACAAGCTGTCCAATTAGAGCTCTGAGATATAATATCGACTTGCACACAAGAGCTCTAATTGGACGGTTCGTTACTCACTGTTGCCTGTGCCTATTGTGTTTAAGCCTTTACTCAAAAGAATATATAACACAACAAGGTTATAGATTCGACTAGTGATGGGAGATGACAAGAATTCGTCTGCTTTAGTAAACTTTGTGCGCATGCGTAAAATGACGTGCAGCTCGATCGAATGATGGATAGTAATAAATTATTCCTCTTTTAACCTCTAAGGTACTGTACGTCATTATAGTGACTTTCTCGAATGCTATTTCTCCGAATAATATGTTGGTATTCATATGATAAATCGGCTGCAAACATAATAAAAGACAAAATTTATTATTATTCATGAACACACTATGTATCTTTAATAAAAACTTTTCTTTTCTCCCTACAACTTTCTTAACATCGTTATTAGGGGTCTTATAATACCATGAAATATGTACGTCATTTAAGACTGCTCAGCTTTACGCATGTGCACGAAGTTTCCTAGAGCAGACGAATTCTTGTCATCTCCCATCACTGGATTCGACGTATAAATGAAAAGTGAGGTTATGACGCAATATATGAATTAAAATACGGGAGAGAGAATGTTGTCGAGGAATGAAAAAAAGCGTTTACCTAATGATGAAAGTAAGCGTGAGGATGATAGATATTACAGGAAAAAGCATCACGATGATCGTAAGAATGAAAAACACATTTCAAGATCCGCTGTGCGAAGCGACCAGAAAATACGCAAGATTTTCGATGACGCGAGAAATTCTCTGTTACGAAACTCGTCCTCGGAAAGTGGTCATGAAAATAGCAACGAGGATTCGTATTTCAGTAAATATAAACACGAATTGAATAAGATTTTCACGGCAAATCCGAATCTCGTCCATGACATTGTGGATTTTTGGAAATTCGTCGAGAAATACGAGTCTGTTAAGAAACAATTAAGCGATAATGATGAATCTGAGATTAATTCTGTTCTAAATTCCATCGGGCTGCCACAAAAGTATCACAAGTCTCACTGTCTAAACTTCAAGCTTAATTTGTCCTATGGAGAATTGTTTGCCAGAGTCCTGGAAACAAAACCATCGATCGAATTACGACTGCTCAAGTTCAGAGATGTGGTACTCTTATACTTAGACTTTAAACAAAAGGAGAAATTTGCCAAATTAAAAAAACTCCGAGACACCCAAGCTAACTTACCAGTTGCACGATACAAAGAAAAAATTGTCGAAATGGTAAAGACAGAGAAGGTAATTATCATAGCAGGAGACACTGGTTGTGGAAAATCTACTCAAATCCCTCGATACTTATACGAAGCTGGTTTTCAAAAGATTGGTAATGTCAGCTTAAATATTTTATATCGTTTTATTATTTATATATATATATATATATATATATATATATATATATATATATATTTATATATGTATATTGCAAAATGTAATTTTTCTTCAATTCATTTGTAATACTTGTATAGCATGCACGCAACCCCGAAGAATAGCATGCATCTCCTTAGCAAAGCGAGTTGCTTTTGAAACATTGAGCGATAATCTTAGTACAGTTGGATATCAGATACGTTTTGAGAAACAAAGAAATCAAGAGACAAACATTACATTTATAACAGAGGGTTTATTGTTGCGTCAGGTAAATATCTAAATATCTGCAAATTAGTAAGTAAAGAAAAATAGTCTCGACAAATTTTATAGAATACAAATCATCGTTTCATTTAGGTGTCAAGTGAGTCGACTTCACTTGCATATGATGTGATAGTTTTGGACGAGGTGCATGAACGTCACCTGCACGGAGATTTTTTACTCGGCATAATGAAATGTATCATTTATCAAAAATCCGATTTAAAATTAGTTTTAATGTCTGCCACTATCAATATAGAACTTTTTAATAATTATTTTGCAAAGGAAAATGTTAAAATAATAGAAGTAAGTAAATAAGTAAGTGCATGTGCGCGCGCGCGCGCGCGCGTGTGTGTGTACATCTGTATGTATGTATATATATACATACACGAGTATACACTTCAGAATATAATATTTTAATAATTTTAAAAGCTTATATATAATCACATCAATGCAATTTTAAATACTTCAGTATAAATTAAATGTCAAGTATCCTACTAAGATTTTTCATGTATTTTCTTCAAAGGTACCTGGAAGATTATATCCCATTCAATTGTTATATCGTCCTGTAACTGTACAAGATCTCAGATACAAAAATGATCGATTTAATCCCAGCCCATACGTGCAAATTATGCAAATAATTGATCAAAAATATCCAGGTAAGGAAACTTATATTTTATGTTATAATAATACCTAATAATAAATAATAGTAATGTAAAATCAAAAAGTTATGATAAGGAATAAAAGTAAGATTATTTTATATTCATTAAATTTTATTTAAAATTATCTCATACAAATATAAATTAAAATAATCACAACGATAGAAATATTTCAGTTAATGAGAAAGGCGATTTATTAATGTTTTTGAGCGGAATAAGTGAAATTACTGCAGTCGTAGATGCTGCTAAGGAATATAGTATAAAAAAAAATAACTGGATAGTTTTACCACTTCACAGTACTCTCTCTATCATTGAACAAGACAAGGTATACTTCTGCGATACTATTTTGACAAATTACTTTCATATATGCGTGTGTATATATGT
>NW_017305376.1:745871-757291 GCF_001594115.1 Trachymyrmex septentrionalis
TATATATTACAAAAGAATATCAAAAAGTTTTTTTTTCTTTTCGTTCTTAGGTATTTGACTATGCACCTGACGGTGTTAGGAAGTGCATTGTCTCAACTAATATTGCGGAAACTTCTATTACCATTGATGGAATCAGATTTGTCGCAGATAGTGGAAAAGTAAAGGAAATGAGTTATGATCCATCGTGTAAAATGCAAAGATTAAAAGAATTTTGGATAAGCAAAGCTAGTGCGGAACAAAGAAAAGGAAGAGCAGGCAGGACTGGACCTGGAGTTTGTTATAGGTATAATAGTTCCAAATAAAAATCTGAATTTCCTATCATTTTACATGAAAAAGTGTTCAGGAATAAATAATATTGTTTCATCCACTTTCATAGAATTTATTCGGAGGAAGAGTACAAGATGTTGGAAAAATATTTAACACCAGAATTACAACGTGTACCTTTAGATTCTTCACTGTTGCAAATGATAGCGATGGGACTTCCTGATGCGCGAAAATTTCCGTTTATAGAACCACCACCAACGAATAGTATAGAGAATGCTATACTATCCTTAAAAGATCACGTTGGTATCCCAATCGATTTTACTTTCCTCGCAAAATACCAGATATAAAATATAACTTTTTTCTTATTAGGATGCACTTACGGATAACGAAAAGATCACATGTATCGGTAAAACCTTAGCACGGCTGCCCGTTGATATTACAATAGGGAAGATGTTAATAATGGGATCTATTTTTCATCAAGTGGAACCTGTATTATCACTGGCCGCTGCTCTAAGTATACAAACACCATTCACAAATAGGGCTTACAGGGATACCGAATGTGAGGTAATTAATGCTTACGAATGAAACGACTGCACTTATTACTAATTACGTAATTAAACAATTTCGATAATATTGCAGACATTTAGAAAGAAGTTGGAATCCGATCATGGTGATCCAATAACATTATTGAATGCATTTAAAGAATGGCTAGAAGTGAAACAAGAAAATTCTCAAGAATACAGAAGCAGTAATAATAGTAGCAGAAAATGGTGCAAAAGAAGAGGTTTGGAAGAACAACGATTCTACGAAATGACAAAATTAAGGACTCAATTTAAAGACTTACTTCAAGTTAGTTTATACCTTTCATTTGTTACATAGATATCTAATATCGTTACATATACCTAATACTACTTGTTGCTTATGTATATATGTAACATCATGCAGGATTGCAATTTACTCGAAAGTCTCCCAGAACCAAATTCTTCTATGACAAGCACAGAACGTGCCATAAGACATGGAGAACTGAAACTTTTGAAATCTCTCAAAAGAACTTACAAACAAAGTGAACCTAAAAGACGTAAACAGTTAAAAATAGAAACATTCGATATACGATTGGAGGATAATGATGAAGATAATGGAGAACTTGACATAAAAGATATAGAATTTCGAATGAGAAATGACTCGAGTCAGGTGCAGAATCTTTTAACGGCGTCTACTGCATGTACTTATAAAGATCTGACAATGTTAAAATTGATATTATGTAGTGGTTTATATCCACAATTTGCTTGTGCTGATGAGTTTAATTATTGCAAGGTAAAAATTATATATCGTAGAATGATTCTCTTAAATACATATTAATACTTTGGATTAAATATAGAAAAACTCAAAACTACAGAAGAATATTATGAATATAGATGATTTTGTTTCTAAATTAAATAATAAATTAAAAAAAAATAATCTAAAATATTTATAAATAAAATATTATGAATCATTCCGTATATATTAAAAATGATATATTTATATAATAAATATATGTCTTCAAACTATTATCCAGTCTACAAGTGAGCAATTGTTTCACACTAAAGCGAAACCATATGTTGCTTTGCATCCAATGAGTTTTTTTGGAAATCATTCACAAGTTTTGCAAATTGAAGAAACGGATGTAATGTCAATGCCAAGGTTTAAGAGCAAAACTCCCGTTAGTTGTAAACATCAGATATTGGCGTATCTGTAAGTTTTTGTTGTATGTGTAGGTGTGCGTGCATGCATATCAAATGTAAGTAAATTTTTAAACATTTCATTTAATATGCTAACAGGTCTCTCTTGGAAACTACAAAACCATATCTAGTAAATACTTTAAGAATGCCTGCCGCACAAACGTTGCTATTATTTGCACATGAAATAGACACAAATAGTACATTCTCTATGTAAGTACGTTACCTTGTAAATTTTAATTTCTTAATTCATAATTTTTTTAATGAGATAGTAATAGTTTAATGAGATAAAATAAAACTGTTTTTACATCTTGTAGAATAGTATGCGATTTGTGGCTTATGTTAGAATTTCCTGCGCCTGATACTGGCCAAATTTTGTTGATGAAAGCTATCAAATTAAGAAATAAGTGGGACTTTTTATTAAACCAGCAATTGCAAGGTAAATAAATGCATTTGCAAATAAGTTGTGTGTACATTTCTCTAGAATAAAAAAATAAATATGTAGCAAAATTAATATATGTTTTATATTAGGACCCAATGATGTTAATGATAAAAGAAAAGATTTTAGTAAAGTTGATCAATGTCTTACGCAAGAACTGATTGAATATATGCATACTATGATACCATACACCATAAAACGACTGTTACCTGCTGATCTAAAAATGATATATGTTGGTAATGGTTGTAATGATACGAGTATAGAGCCTAATCCTTTCCAACCCGATTTTAAAAGTGTACCAAATACAATTAAAGGTGGAGTTTTTGTAACAAATAGTGTTACATATAATTGGTGAGTACAAAATAATCATATAATTATTTGCTAAGTTGCGCTATTACTGTATAAAATATAAAATTAATTATTAATCAATACAATATAAAGATCATTGTTTTCATTAATAAAACTTCAATTGTTATATTACAGTATAAAAGAAACCAATTGGAGTGAACAGCTAATTGCAGAAATGCAAGAAACCGAATGGCATTGTCAAAACTGTAATCTCCAAGCAATCCTGTCGAGTATTGAAAAACTTCAACATCAGAATTCTTGTAAAATTGCAGATATGATTACCGTTGATGCAAAAAGTGAAAATAGTACACGTAAAGCTAATAGTCAAGCATATGAATGTCCTGATTGTTTGCTAACGTTATATCTTACACCTATCGAAATATTAAAGCATAAAAAATTGCATATTAAAGCAAGTTAAGATATCTATTGTAAACCAAATGATAATAAGTAACGGGCAAAGTAAGAGTCAACACGTTTCTTTGAAATTAACAAAAGAATATATTTCAATTAACAAAGGTAAAATTACATAACGTTACAAGTTTCGGCTACCGGATTGAGCCCTCTTCAGACATTAACATAACGAAAAAATCGCAGAACAACATCAATTATCGCAAATGATCGCATATTCATAACATTCACAGTTCGGGTGAGTCTTGATGTAGAATTCAACATTATTTCCGTACGATTGAACTGTCAAATGTATTAAAAAATCTTGGCAAAGCTCTAGTTGATAAAAAGAAAAACTTAAAAACTGTACACAAAAAGATCTACGCGTAAATGAATTAACATAACGGAAATCTAATAAAAATAATAATAAAAAATATAATCAAAACTCACCAGAAATCATGTGTAAAAAAATACAAACGAGTGTGTCCAAAAAGGAATAAAAAACTTTCGGAATATACACAGAAAGAAAGAACGCAGATGTGTAAGACAGACATTACGCGCCGGCCACTATGTACGTTCTGTAGTGCGGATCAAAACAGACTGATATCTATTGTATAAATGTCATAAATGGGATATATGATTACCGATTGTACATAAATGGAATATATGGTTTATTAGAAATAATGTTTCACATATAATGGATTCTTCTTTGATTTATAATTAGAGATATACATATAAGTATTTCATTAGCGTAATGCGCCTATATTGATAGAGTTCTATATATACATGTTATCTACAATATACTCAAATATTTAGTTTATACGTATTTCAAAATTCATAAAAATAGTTGTATTCTTTTAAATATTTATAAAATAAATATTTAATATAAAATAAATATTTTAGTATTTTTCGCAAGCAGTTTTCGATTATAAAGATTTATTCTTTGCATATATATATATTTGAAAAGTTTAACAACGTTCTTGCAACAGAAACAAACGAAGAGACAGAAAGAAAGCACACATAAAAATATATATCAAGTCCATGGCAAGAAATTTGAAAACATAAAACAACCTACGATTGTATATCCTATAAAGTAAAATAATATAAATTTATCTTGCAATGTATATTGTTTTTGATATAAGAAAAATACTTTCCATTTAGAACACATATTTTCCTTACTTTCATACTGTAAATCGATTTGATTGGTACATTTGTGAGACATGGTTAATGCACAGTACCAATACATCAAGGGAGTTGCAGAGGCTAATAAACGTGTACTAATTTGGATATGTACAAAGAATAAGCAAAACATGATTAAAAATAATCCATGTACTATAAAAACAAACATACTTGATGGATATTTTTTTACTTTAATATTTTCGCTTTTTGTCTTGCTATCAAAAAAGCCTAACAAGTATAATTCATCTCTATATTCACTAGCAAATTCTTTTATACATTGCAAAGTAATGTACAATATCGGAAGAGCTAAAACAAAATTCGGTATTTGTTTGAATTGATAATATCTTAGAAATCCGACATTCCAATATGTCTTTTGCACATACGAATATGCTAAAGGCACACTAGCGTTACACCATATTGAATCTGTTTTACCTGTTAAAATCAGATTATTTTCTACAGCATATTGTAAAATGTGAACTGGCAATAACGATTTATCGAATGTAGAAATACAGAATTTCATATAATTGTATAATTGTAAAAGGACTAATGGAAATAGCGATTTAATCATTATGCTTAATATTGTAAAATAGTTATTTAATTTCATTAATTTTAAAATATCCCATAAGACTGATAATACGTTATGTTTTCGTCCATGTGTTTCTATTCTTTCTGAATTACACAAATTCTTAAGCCTGAAATATATAGGGAAACCAATGTTGATGATACCATTTGATCTCACTAAAGTTGATAAAGCTAATGGAAAATAGATGTTAGATATACATTTGATACTTCCTTGCATAACGTAAAATGTTAAATACGCAAACATAGATTCTGAATATAACGCCGAGAAAAATATGCTAGCCGGATTTATACAATAAAGTATTGCCGCTTTGTAAGCTGTTATAGTATTTTGAAATACACTCTCAGTGAGATCATAAAATATAATAGCAGACTTTACGAAACACACGAAATTAATTAAAATCGCAGCAACGATCATCGTACTTTGCATGTTGAATAAAGGAAATACTTTTGTCAAAATAACAGCAATAATGTAAATCATAGTTGGATACAACGGATAGAAAGCGAGAGTATTCTCATATGTGTACCCATATCTTGCAATATGTAAAAAATATTCTCCATCCCAACGTGTAAGACCATTGAATAAAAAATTAATTATTTGGTCGCAGAGAAAAACTTTCTCCGCAGAATCCAAAGGTCTTTTAAAAGCATCTGCTTGATGATCGGGGATTAATACATTGAAAATTACTTGTAATTTTAATATTACAATCCTAGTAGTTATCGCGAACCAAAGAACTTTCTTTCTCGGCGCGTACATTTTGTGCTACTTTTACGCTCAATTTCTATAACGTAGTAATAGAATTACATCTAATCATAATGAATCGTAATGAATTATTAAATAAACTCGTAATATAATCTTGCTCAAGGTCTAATTATATCTGCCAATGATTTAGATTTTTTGTTTCCTGTGTATGTATTTTTATCATATGAAGAGGAAGTAGTCTCTCTCTCTCTCTCTCTCTCGAATCAAGCCGCTAACGAAATCACTAAGTAGAAATTGGTGCAGCTCTAAATAAGTGAGTATTAGAGGATAATGCTGGAAGAGAAAATTCTTATGTGACATACACATACTTATTACATTTATTCTTTATATATGTCGCACTAACAACATGTATCTTACTTTAAATTTATTCATTATCGTAATTAATTTTTCATTATAATTACTGTACAAAATACTATAACACAACAGCAACTTCCACCTATATCCGCGTCGAACCCGAATAAATATACATACATACAAATATCTCATATTATAATTTACATAAATATGGATATAAAACTTGTAATTTCTTTTTAAATCATCTCTTATATTTGTTTTGCTCTTTCGTTTTACAGTTTCTACATATTGAATTGACATTATAGTATGTGTCTCTCTATATCCTAGATTTTTCAAGAAGTCGGGCAAGAAATTGGAAAAAAAGAAATTGACAAAACTTTCGACAAGGACTTGATAGATTGATTATTTACTGAACATAATAGTAATCAATCGAATAAATGCTCACCGTATCATACTGCAATTGAATATCCTGGTTACGATGGATAATACAACGTTGGTAGACCAAAACTACGGACAGTCGATACTCCGTTATTGAGAAGACTGCCAACAGCTTACGAAGATGAAGTGTATAAGCCTCTAAAAGACCAAAACCATTAGAGGTAAGTGAAAAGCTGAGTGGAAAAAATTAGATCTAAATCAAGAACAGAGAGAAACGCTCTACTTGTATTTTGCGAATATGTATACGCGAATACGACTTATCTTATATATATGTTACAACTATATTAAATATTTAAAATTACATTACTATCATTGATAAATTTACACCTCGAATTTCAATTTATATTATGCTCAATATATGATCAATATATGATCAATATAAAATTATATTTTTTAGATGTTAACATTCGATCGTTATGGCTATTTCCTATTTCCTATTTGTTGAGTTTTTTTAGATGTATTTAGAGTTTCAGGAACTAAATGATAACTAGATAGGACTAGGACAGTATTATTATATAAAATTTAAACGAATACAATAGAAAAATTCTCAACAAGTCAACAGATGGTGGAGGAAATTTTAGCTCAGAGACGAGCATGCTCACCAGCATGAATATATTAATATAAAAATTCCAAAGAATCATCGATACAGAAGTAAACCAGGACATACGGACGGCTTGTTTAACGTATACAATGCGATTATCGGACGAGTCATTCGCCGAATAATCCTCGTCAATCCTACGACAATGTTACGATCCTCGAAACATAGCAACCCCATTAACAAGCGACATTGTTTTTCAACATTGCTCAAAACTTCGATATGCAATATATCACAGCTGAACGAGATTACACCATACTTAGACGATGGATTGATTTATGATACATCCAAAGTGATCCGACTACCAGTGGAATATTGCAGGAGGACGGGCAACTCGCATCGTCGGATTTTCCTCTGTATCCCGATTATAATACCGTTAAATTACCGATGGTCAATCCATCGCCACCTATTCATCATCATCAATATATTTCACGACATTACACCAAGAGTATCATCAGATATTTCAGTAAGTGAGAAACTTTATTGTCCACAAATGATAAACTATATCAGAATTTTGTGCCACAGATGCGTTTAGCATAGTCAGCTATATGATGATCTTTTGGGGTACATTCGTACTCGATCTTCTCTGAATAAGGCATCGGAACGTCAACGCCGGCGCATCGAACCGCAGGTGCGTCCAGTTGAAAGAAGACTGGATTTTCCATCACTGTCGCGACGATTTCGGCTCCTACTCCGCATCTAGGCCAGCCCAGTTCGACGGTCATTAACCTGTGTGTTTTGCCAATTGATTTGAATACCATATCCCAATCTAAAGGTCTCAGCGATCGTAAATTGATAACTTCCGCCTCGATTCCTTGTCCTGCCAACAATTCGGCCGCTTTAAGCGTATACAGGTACGCCTGACCATGTGTCACTAGAGTAATATGTTTTCCAGGTTTCTCCACCTTAGCCTTGCCGAAAGGTATCTGGTAGTCCTTGTCCATAATTTGATCAGACACAGGAAACTCAGTGTTGTAAAGTAGTTCACTCTCCAACATGATTACGGGATCGGGATCTCGTACGGCCGCCTTCAAGCAGCCCCTATAATCTTCGCAGGTCGACGGCGACACGACTTTCAAGCCAGGCGCACTCATGTACCATGCGGCAAAACATTGAGAGTGCTGTGCAGCCAAACCTTTGGCATTACCATTCGGCCCTCGGAATAGAATAGGAACGGGAAATCTTCCAGCGGACATGTAGAGATTCTTCGCAGCACCATTGATGATACGATCAATGGCTTGCATGGAGAAATTGAAAGTCATAAATTCGCATATCGGTCTTAGACCTAGTAGCGCTGCACCGATGGCAATACCGCAGAATCCAGCCTCCGTAATTGGTGTATCGATCAATCTCTTGTCACCGTATTTCTTCCAGAGACCACGCGTTATTTTGTAAGCGCCGTCAAATTCTGCAACCTCCTCTCCTAATATGAATACCTTCTCGTCCCGAGCTAACTCCTCGTCGAGGGCCATATTTAACGCTTCGCGCACTGTCATCATCGTGACCGATCTATGGGGCATTTCGCCTGTGGGAATCTTCACCCGCAGTATCTCTTTACTCCTCAATAATCGAGCAAGATACATTTTTAATTAAATACCGTAATCAGTCTTAATTAAATTTCGAGCAAACTTCTGATCGTTATCGCCTGATTTGATTTCAATGCAATTCAAACATATGTGTTTCAGAATTAGGAAATCGTTGAGGAAACGAAAATCCGTTCCTGCTGACTTTCGGTATAATATGGTTTAGATGGCTCAATTTCGTAGCATCTCATATTAAACGTCACAATTCAAATTGGTCGAATGACGAAATTTTTAATAAAGCCCGTAAATGGATGATAGCGACTCAGCAATACATTGTCATTAACGAATGGTTACCTTCATGGTTGGAAAACAGGCTTCCTATGTACGAAGATAAAAAGTATCAATTTTCTAATTTTACGTACACAATAGATAACAATTTATTAGATTACTTGTAATTTATATGTAATTCAAATGATAATTTGTTCAAAGGTTACAATCCATCCGCAGATAGAGCAATTTTTCCAATCAGCCGCTTTTGGCTTTGGGCATACCTTGGTTCCACCAGGTAAACAATATTTTTTATTTCTCAATTTTTAACAACAAATATTATATGTTCGACGTATCGTCAATGTTGATAATATTGCAACATGTTATTCATGTGTTTGCGTTCTTTTTCTCATTCAATTGTATAAGGTACAAGGTGATACAAAAAAAACTTGATTTTTAATTAACAGATAAGCTTGTATTAATTAAAAGTCGTAAGATATAAAACTGTGTCTTATAATCTAAAGATGTATGTTATAATTACAACAATAATAATAATAATAATAATAATAATAAAATGCGATTATCGCAATAATCATAATACTATATGTATATTATACTTACGCAACTATGAGAAGAATAATTGCTCCTTGGAACCCTATCCAATTAGAATATGCAATTACTGCATGTCATAAGTATTTGACAATTATACATGAAAATTTTGATGTTTCGACATTCAAAACGCACATGTGATGTGAATGATGAATCGTTTAGAATTCTCTCTATGCCAATTTAACAAGAATAAAAGATATTGATATGGAGAAATTACTAATAATGGGGACGGCTATTTAATTATGCGAAAAAGGGAATCATAAAATTGTTGAAGATCTACGCGATAGTTTATTCGGTCCATTAGAATTTTCCAGAAGGGATTTGATATGGCACTTAATATATAGAGAGGACGTGACCATGAGATACCTGATTATAATAGCGTTCATTGTGCCTACAATCTGGTGAAAGTTAATCATGTATCCCATTTTAATAGCATAGATATATCGGTATGTTGTATAAAACTCATTTTTTTGTACAGTTAGCAGCAGTACTTGTAAAAAAAATATTCGCATATTTCGTGTAAGATCCAGGAGAAGTTCCTCAGATTATGCAACAATTCATTCAATGACATAGATGTTTGAGTAAGCGAAATACTAGAAATTGGTGATGATCTCGGAGAATTGTTTCAAAGAATCATTCGTGATCAATTTCAGAATATGCCATGGTGATAAGTTTTGGTATAACTACCAAATGGATACGTAATCACAAATAACTATTTTACAATTAATTTACACAATTTCACGTTTGCATATTATCCATATGATTGATTTAATAAACAATAAACATTCGATACGATTTTCTTTGTAGACTTTTCACTAACGATTAAATTGAAAGACGAACAATTATAATTTTATGATGTGCTAATGTGTACCATTAAGATGGCCTGAAATGATATTCCAAGGAATCCTTTTGGAGTTCCTACCGCAGATATAACAAGAAAAAATATACGTAGGCGGCTGGAAAAGTTTCTGCAAACAATATGAAAAAAACATGTAAAATTCGGTAAATGGCTTTATTGTTTTTCGAAGTATTCGCCTTTAAGATTGATACATTTTTGCATACACTCGAACCAATTTTCGAAGCATTTTTTCCACTCTAAGGCTGTAACCTCAGAAATCAGTGTACGAAATGTTTTAACAGCTGCTTCAGGCGACTCAAATCGCTTACCACGCATCTTATTTTTAATGTTTGGGAACAAAAAGAAGTCATTAGACGATAAATCAGGTGAATACGGACAATGAGTCATCAATTCGACATTATTACTGGATAAAAAATCAACGGTTTGACGTGCTATGTGACAGCGTTGTCATGATGAAGGATGATGCGACGATTTCGGTTTGTTCTACGCAATTTATTTATGACTTCTGGCAAACAAATTGTTGTATACCAATCAGTATTTACAGTCCTTCGATCCTCTAAATCCTCCATGGTTGTCACATGTCCGGTATAACCGAAGAAACAAGCAATCATTTGCTTGGCAGCACTGCGTGAACAAACAACTTTTGTTTCGGTTCATTTTGAAATACCCAAACAGCGAATTGTTGTTTACTTTCGAGCTCATACGAATAGATCCATGTTTCATTCCCAATAACGATATTGTAGACCAAATTTGACCGACCTCGGTTGAATTTCTTGAGCATTTCTTTGCTCCATTTAACACGAGCCTGTTTTTGAGCTTCGGTCAAATTGTGTGGGATCCAACGACTGCAAAGTTTCCGTACGCTCAAGTGATCATGCAAAATTGTATGTGCTTTCGTATGTTGCTTTCATATCAATGCCTAAGGATGCCTGAATCTCGCGGTATGTTATGTATATGCCGGTCTCGCTCAATCATTTCACGCACAGCATCAACATTAGTGACAACAACAGACGTGGATGGACGACCTTCATGGAATTCATCACTAAGAAAGATACGTCCACGCTGGAATTCGGCAAACCAATTATAAACAATCCTATTGGATGGTGTTTCATCCCCAAAAGCCAAATGAAGTCGATCGATGCATTGTTTCGGAGTTAGATT
>NW_017305376.1:757690-766895 GCF_001594115.1 Trachymyrmex septentrionalis
TAATTTTACGGATATGATAGTAGCAGAATGTTGGCGCCACTGGAAGCAATAGATTGCAGGAACTTTTCCAGCAGCCTACGTATTAGACTGATAATAAAAAAATTTTTTTTTAATTAGCCTCAGATCAAAAGTTTCCATTTCATGTCAAAAGAACACTTCTAAATTTTTATTTAAAAATATTAAGATTTAGAGGTCACTAGTAAACAATTTTTAAATCAAAATTTCGATTTTCCTTAATACATTTGATTTAATGCAAAAATGACGTAATCCGAATTTTAAATGTGATAATGTACGTTTTTTTGATCGCTGGACATGATGTAATAATTCATTTATTTAGCTCTACGATATACGCCTTAAGAAGTACAGTACCGATTAATGTGAAAAAATAATCAAATTTCGAGTTCAAGGAAATGAAATGAAATGAGTAAATAATACAAAAAAAAAGATTTAGTTAATTGAAATAAACTACATATAAAGTAGTATAATATTTTTTATTATGTATTCATTTTATTTTATAATAAAGATTTTTTATTGTCAAATTGAGACATTTGATTTGAGGATGTTAAAATAGACAAGCGATATATTCTAAAACTAAAAGAAATTTTTCTATCCTTAAAAACATTTTATAATCCAGTTAAATGCAACTTTTAAAGGCTCTGCAGGAGGTTCCATGTAGGAGAAAAAAAATTCCAACTGGATCTTGTTCTGGATAAATAGATCTATTGTATAATTTGTAAGAAGTAACGATCCATCTGAACACTTGGAAGTTATGGAATTAAGGAATGGATTAAGTTATAGAAATTATAAGTCCTAGATACGTGGTCTGTTCAAAAAGTATCGCGAATTTTGAATTTCCGCGGGTTACGTATATTCGATTTTCGATTTTTTGTGGCGTTATGTTGGTACTCATGTCTCTCACTTATGCCGACAAGTTCGGCCATTTTGAATGTTCAGTTAATTTTTGACAGCTGCTTTGCTTGCATGTGCTTTGGCTCGTCTTCGATTTTTGCCTATTCCAAAAAATGGATCAAAGAATCTGTATCAAATTTTGTGTGAAAAACAAAATTAAGTGCGCGGACGCATTCCGAATGTTGACTGTGGCATATAGTGAAGCTACCTTGGACCGAAGTAACGTTTATCGGTGGTACAAAATGTTCTCAGAGGGCCGAGAAGATGTGAACGACGAAGAGCGTGCCGGACGCCCGAGCACGTCAACAACAGACGAAAACATTGATGAAGTGAAGAAAATAGTATTGGCCAATCGTCGAATCACCGTTAGAGAGGTTGCTGAGGACCTAAACATATCGATTGGCTCGTGCCATTCGATTTTTACCAATGATTTGGGCATGAGACGGGTCGCCGCGAAATTCGTACCAAAATTGCTCAATTTCGACCAAAAACAGCATCGCATTAACATTGCTAAGGAGCTGTTGGACTCTGTCCGCGACGACCCAAATTTGCTCCAGAGGGTCATAACTGGTGACGAATCATGGGTTTATGGTTATGACGTGGAAACCAAAGCTCAATCATCCCAATGGAAGCTGCCGCACGAGCCAAGACCGAAAAAAGCGCGCCAAGTTCGGTCGAATGTGAAGGTTTTGCTTACAGTTTTCTTCGATTGCAGGGGCGTGGTGCATCATGAGTTCTTGCCACAGGGTAGAACGGTCAATAAGGAATATTACCTGCAAGTTATGCGCAATTTGCGCGAAGCAATCCGCCAGAAACGCCCGGATTTGTGGAAGAACAAAAATTGGCTTTTGCACCATGATAACGCCCCTGCTCACACATCGTTGCTTGTGCGCGAATTTTTGACCAAAAACAACACACTAATGATGCCGCAGCCACCGTATTCCCCAGATCTGGCCCCCTGTGACTTTTTCTTGTTCCCGAAACTGAAGAGGCCCATGAAAGGACGACGCTACGCTACGATTGAGGAGATAAAGACGGCATCGAAGGAGGAGCTGAACAAGATCACAAAAAATAATTTTTTGAAGTGCTTCGAGGATTGGAAAAAACGTTGGCACAAGTGTATAATATCTGATGGAGATTACTTTGAAGGGGACAAAATAGATATTCATGAATAAATAAATAATTTTTGAAAAAACACAAAATTCGCGATACTTTTTGAACAGACCTCGTATATACGTTTGTTACAGAGAATAATATTTTTTTATAGTTCTTACAGAGAATGATATACATCCTAGCTGTATATACAGATGTATATACAGGGTGTTCCCGGGTTAAATTGTTAAATTTAAAATATAAATTCAGGATCTCAAAACAAACAAAAATTTTCTCTGCATGTATGCTCGAAAATGTTTCGTTCAAGAGATATTTACTTCTAAAGTTACAGAACTGTAGAAATGAATAATTGAAACTGGACGTCAACGATGGCAACGACGATGCCGGACGAAGACGACAACGATGACGATGTCGAACAATGACGACTATGTCGCCGGACGACGATGATGATAACAACGCCAGACGACATCCAGATGTTCATCATCGAGAAAGTCAATGTCCAGATATTCGCCTCCGACAACCAGGTGTTGTCTACGTCGCCGTCAGGAAATCGACTATTCAGGTGTCGTTTAAGTGTTCAACAAAGAATCAAGAGTTTATGTTTTTCTCCGAGAAAATGAGAATCCAGTATATTGGGCATCAACGAAGAGGATGTTAGGATATTGCTCGCAGAAGTTACGAATATCTTGTGAATTCCTCCGAGGAAGTGAGTGTTCAGATATTCCGGGAGAATTTTTCGACCATCACCTACACAGCCTAAGGATCGCTGTCGAGGAAGTCGGTGTCTTTTCACCGGATGTTTTTTCACCAGAAAAGTTCATGTCCTGATTCACGACTGTGCATAAAATGTATAAAAAGAGATATTGAATACAATTATGATTCGATATTATTAAATCATAATTTTATGATCCGATGCATCCCTAGTCATGACCTTAATAACATATGTCAGGATCATTGAAATCGATGAGATCGTCGGTGATATGCAGTTTTATCGAAACTATAAATCTACAAGACTTTCAGTAGATGTTAAGTGACTTTAATAATAATTTAATTATTAAACGCCGAGAATTATTATTCAACGTATCTACGGAAAAAACAACAGGAAATTTCATACGAGCGTGAAAACAATTAGTGTATAAATTTAACAGTGTATAAATATGCCCAGAATATTATTTGCAATCGTTTATTGGTGAAGTACAAAAGACGGTGAAAAGATATGCTGATCCAAGCGAATTACAATCTAAAATCGAAGGCAAAGTTGAAAGCAAATAAGATACAAAAGAAGAGAAACGTAATAGCGAAATTATCGACAAAGATAAAAAAAATTCGAGGAAATGAAGAAACACTCGGACGATTATTGTTAACACCTCACCAACAATATTGCAAATATTCTGGGCATGTTTATACACTTTGTTACTACTTGGCATCTGAAGTTAACGCCCAACATTGAAAGATAAACAAAAAAATCTGTTGGACTTTATTAAGTAAAAACTACACTTACTAGTTAAATGGAAATAAAATATTTCAGACAATTATATGATTGCAGAACAAAAACTCTATAATAAATAAAAATATTCACTCACTTACGATTTTTTTAAATTGTAGTGTAATTTCTAATACAGACGCATCCGCCTCGTGATCTCACAGCAGATTGAGCGGCAGTCGCCGCTGCGTGTTCAGACATGTTTACGTGTGTCTCGAGTGATTTGTTTATAACGTAGCCTCGATTATTCTACTTACTCCTATAGTTTACTAACCCCAGTCTTTCCTACTGGAACTCTTAAAAAAATTTTTTATCACCTATAATATTAAATGTATATTTTGCAAAACTTTTTAAGAATTTAAGGCTCCTGAGTCAGCATGCGATTCAAAATCAATCGGCGGCCTGGCGAAATGTGACGAAATCGGTAGCCACACACATACAAGCACGAACCCATGAAATTTTATACGTAAAAACGTATATTTCATTCATTTCAATAGTTGTTCAAACCGTGTGTTTCTGTCCGAAATTAGGCTCACTTTACTTGCCTTTTATGATTACTTACTGACTATTAAGGGAGAAAAGGATAGTTTCTACCTATTTTTACAGGTATTTTAAAGCAATCTCGTCATTTAGATTTATCCAAATTATCTTTATTTACAAATGGCTTGCAACATAAATTTACGTGTCATTCCTCGCTTCTGACGTCACGATTCCAACATGGCCGCCACAACTACTCCGGAGCCTTAAGTAGTTCTGATTAGAGTTCTAGATAATTCTCGACGAGTTCTATCAAAAAGTATCAGATCACAAAGCAATCGGACTAACGGTTTGCAAAATACAAGACATTTGATAATCGAAATTTTTCTAAGTCTGACGTCGAAAATTTTTTTAAAAGTTTCGGTAGTTCTGATTAGCGTTCTGAATAATTCTCATCGAGTTCTATCGAAAAGTATTAGGTCACAAAGATGGTTATATTTATAAAGAGATATGTGCTTTTACAACCAATTTTTCAAATTTTGTTTTAAGTACATATCTCTTATTTTGGGGTCTGTTGATTTTAATCGCTGAGAACTCTTCGAAATAGATAAATGGCAATTAACGTGTGACAGAACTACTGTATAAAAAAATTTTTGTTTCAAAAATTTTTTTATAAATTTTGTTGTGTCAAAATTGTTTTTATGTATCAGGAACTCTAGGTATTCACAAAATAGAGCTATTAAGCTGCTCAGAATTATTCGATCTCGAATTTTGATAAGAAGTCAGATAGCCAAGTCTGTAGAAAGCGGATTTTTTAAATGTCTGCTACACACTATATCAATAAAATAACAGCATTAGATGTACATAATAATGTTGACAGACTGTTAGAAAAAACGTAACGTAATGTAACGTAAAATCTGTAAGCAGATAAACATAAATAACAGACTGGAAAAAGAAACAGAGCAGATTTGTGGCATAATCTGATAGTATATTGTCTACAGAAACCAAGCACATCCTATCGACATCACCTAGCACTAAACTGTCAACAGAAACCACCCAGATCCTGTTCTGGCACGATTTGACAGCAGATTATTGATAGAAACTCAACAGATTCTGGGACAATCTGTCGACAATCAATTATCAATTGTCAATTTCTGCCGACATTCTGCTGTCAGGTCGTGTCAGAGCAGGATTTACATCGTTTTTACTGACAGTCTAGCGTCAGATAATGTCAGCAAGATCTGCTTAGTTTCTGCCAACAATTTGCCTTCACATTATGTCGACAGGCGATGTTAACAGAACATAAGCCTAATGCGGACGCAATTGACGGCAGACGTCATTTTCTGCTCGAATCTGAACGATCTGCTAGAAGACTGCAGACATTTTGCTATCTGGGAAGTCCATTTTTAAAAATTATTTAAAAATTGTTATTAAGCAAATCTCGCGTTAAAAAATACAGGGAACTCTTTGTCTCGTCAAAAGGAAACGGAAACTCTAATCAGAACTGAAATTTCAATATTGGGGTACTAACTTCACAGACGCCCGGAAAAGGCTTTTTTTTCACTCATTCTTTGTTCATTGAAATTTGAACGCAAGACTCTGAAATTCTCGTAAAATGCAGTTTTCATTATGAAAAAATCCTCTTGTTTGAACCGGAAATGTTTATTATTTTTTGCAAAAAGCTATTTGTTCACTGTAAACCTGTCTGCAGAAAACTTAATTTCTACATCTTTGAGCAGTCGCACTGCAGGGATGATTTTTCTTCTTCAAAAGAGCTTCACTATCACGTACATCTTGTAAAGAAATGATTTTTGGCAATTAAACTACTTTAAAACGACTTCGAAACATGAGTATCTTGTTCTTAAAAATGAATAATTCTATTAATATGCATCGTAGCAAATAACAGTGTGAAGCAATCAACAGCTGCCATTTTCTACAAATTAAAAAAAAATTATTCTCCAATTGCTAGGAGCCGAGAAAACTTTTTTCAAAAATTTTCTATTTTTTTCTAATTTTTAAGATTAAGAGCTGCAACTTGCATTAATTTATAAGGGTAAAGTTAAATTTATTGTTTCCAAATTCTCGAATTTTTTGCCAAATGTTTCACAAAGTAATTGTAACCATGAAATTATTTATTATTCGTTTCTCGAATTTTTATTTCTTTATTACTCAAGAAGTATGAAGTGCACGTCTGACTAACAAATTTAAGTTATATGAGCTACATTTTTTTATTTAATAATGTAAAAAGTGTCCGATTTTCAGGATTCAGCACTTAAATGTACGAAATTGTCAATGTATTTAATTACAGATATGACATAAATAAATAAATAATTAATAAGTATTTTCTCAAATATTGACGTAAATGTTGAAATTGCTAAAAAAAGTACTTTTCGTTTAACACTAACTTTCGCAAATATTATGATATTAATATTATTTAACATTATTTAATAATAAAAAACTAATAAATATGTCGGGCTTAAACAGGGGTGGATTTTTTCGTCATAACAAAAGCTACATTTTATAAAAATTTCAAAGCCTTGCTGTTCAAATTTTGATGATCAGAGAGCGAGTGAAAAGGCCTTTTCCAGTGATCTTTACTTTTTTTTAACTTAACATTTTATGTCTCATTTTGTAGGTATATCGAATGCCTATATTTTTCATACTAAACTATTTTCCATACTCAACATCTTTCGTTCTATAAACGAATAAACTGCTTTTCGCAACTATCCGAATTTTTTTCGCATATTTCCCACACGAATCACCTCAAACATACATTTCTTTTCTGATGACCTTTCGAAGCATTTCGTGAAAAGAAACGCCAACTTATCATTTTTTTCTGAAACAAGTTTTTTCAGTCTAATTTTACTGAACTAACACTAAAATTCTTACGTTTTACAATAGTGTATTATATGACGTTTTTACAGATTATTCTGTACAACGGGAAACATACTGGTTTGAGAATATTAAGCTACGGCTTAACTATAACGAGAGGTGCAGCGTCAGCTATAATGCTTACCTATTTTACATTGGTAATATTATTATATGTCACAACACTCACTTTTCTAAGAACTACAATTCTGCAATTCTATATTCTTTTTGATTCAGCAATCGAAATACACAAATATATTGCTTATTGGGCATTAGTGTTTACTGGTGAGAGATTTTTTATTTTAACTTATTTTAACTATACTGATATTCCCGTACTTTAATTAATTTCTCTCTTAAATTTCTACATAATTTTCCTCTTTTAACCCTTACTGTACAAGGTTAGGTCACTAGTGACCCCAATGACCGAGCGATTCCTGTTCGTGCAAGTTTCTTTGAGTCTTTCGGTAATTATAAATTATACATTTTATTATTTTTCAAAATAAAATTTCAATATTTATTCTAGAAAGTTGAAAGTATGTTGGTGAATTTTTAGAGATTTTTTTAACATTCTGAATAGGTGAAAAAACGGATGGATTCTAGTGACCCATGTTTGGATGGATGAAACACCAAATTGTATCTTGTATTAGGGTTAATTATTTTAATTATTATTTAATTAATTTTTAGTGTTACATATAATTAAACATGGCTTCAACTTTTATCATATATTGTATCTACACAAATCAATGATTTGACGCACGAAGAAAAAAGATTTGCTATAAACGCAAAAGAAATTGCAAAATGTTTGTCAAATTTTTTTGCTGTTTATAGCAAACAAATTTGCATATTTAACAAATATTGTACATTTGATGCAAATAATCTTTTGTAGCGAGTAAAAAAAATTGCGCATTAATTTGTATTTATTACTAATATAATTGTAATTATGATAACGTGTATTTGCCCACGTTTTGCATTTCAATTTTGAATTTTTGCGCGATATGATATAGCATGATACTTATTGTTGATGTTGATCTTTGGTCTCAATTTGCAGAGCTAAAAAATATTATAATATTTGAAAACAAATGTTGTTCATTTGTCCTAATATAATTAATATTGGACTTGATAGTCATGTTACAGGATACGAAGTAGAAGCAGATAATACATTTATTTGTAAAAGTTAATAATTTATTAGATCCCTTGCCATTATCTATTTACATTGCAGCGAGTAACTGCAAATATATACTTCATTATTAAGTATAAACATACATATTATATATACTTCAGAGATACCAGAAAGTTTGCAGGTTATCGCCGTGTCATGTTATCCATTGCTAATGCCAATGTTTCGTGAACAGCAAGGTTCACGAAATGTTTATACAGCAAGGATTAGCGATCATAGCAAACTTTTTCTCTCCGTACATATTTATTTCGCAATTATTTTCACATGTAAACTTACTTTATAATTTTTTTAATCACACTTTTGTACAGTCATTCGTATTTGATTGCGCTTTGACTTCTTTTTCTTCTTCTTCTTTTTCTTTTAATTGGCTTTGCAGCCTAACTGACTGATACTTGGCCACTGATGGTCTTTGGAATTGAACAAATCGTATTGTAAATGGGAATGCAATACACCGGCCACCTCAAACTGAGCGAGTAGAACAAAAAGATGATGTAATCAAAATGAAAACGGCGAGGCGCCCCTTCAAACACTGGACGCCTGCGGCTACGACGCTTTCACGCCGCACGGCCTTTCACGCGCAAAGACGAATGAAGGAACTATGAGTAGTGCAATGCAACGGCACAATCGAAGCCGGCAGCACTTTTCAAAAATATAATCGAGATGACGCAACACCCGAGACAAGAAGAACCATGTCCGACTCGCTCGAATGGTCTCACAAGACTATTGCACTTTGACATAACGGGCATGCCATTATACAGTGTCCTAAAAAGATCAGGACACCTGAATATCTCGGAAAATATAAATTTTACAAAAAAGTGTTTTAGATAAAAGTTGTAGGATTCTGTTACGTCCAGGCCTCAAGATTTTTTTGTTTCGATGAGAAGAAAGAATTAGGAAGGGGCCAAGAAAGGACGCTACTGACATTGCTCTTGTGGTTATCGCTCTGAGGCAGGTACCACAAGTCGGAAGTACTTGATTATGTTCCAGATGTGAGTCAACGTCGATACGCGACGCTATTTGAGATTGTGCATCCGTCGGTCCTCTTTTAGGTCAAGGAACTTAATCGTTTTAACCAGGGATTAGACTTGTACGATCTTTATCAAAACGCAGCGAATCGGAAGGGTGCCAAAATAGAATTTAGGCAATGATTTAGCTATGTATATATATATATATATATA
>NW_017305376.1:767904-771128 GCF_001594115.1 Trachymyrmex septentrionalis
TGCAGATTTCTTCAAATTAAAGAAGTAAATCAAAAGCTCCCGCAAATGATGCTTATTCGGCTCAAAACTCGACATTTTCGCACGAAAAAAGATATAAGATGCTGATGCAAAATCGCTAATATTTCAAGGTTATGTTCTTGCCAGATGTCCAACCTTACGATATGACGTTTTACAGCTGACAATTTTAACTATAACATACTGGTAGCGCCATTGTTTGTCAAACGGCGGAAACTTATTTATACTCCTAATATATATATATATAGAGCTCCAAATGCACGCTTTACAGGTTACAATATCTGTGTGTGTGATACTTCTGCAAATTCCTATGGGAAATTTTTCTATGAGTTTGTCTAATACCATGGGTACCCGACATAAATTTGACTAGTCCCCATGGGAGAAGGCTCTTATCTTGCTACAAACTCCCATGGGTTTTTTCATGTATTCCTATAGAGGACTATAAAATTCTGACTGTGTTCCAAAATTTACTGTCAGTACTGAAAATCTATAGTTTTCGTTGTGCTATAGATTTTCAATATTGACAATAAGGAACTTGTATAATGTAAACAATTAATGACAACAAAGAAAAATATCAGGACGTTCCTCGTCTCGAACTCAGACCTGGTCTCTCTTCCGAGTTGGTAGACTTCTGTCCTGCCACTGAGCCATACGGCTCTGATGTTAATAGTAATCGCTTGTCTAATGTATCTATTTCCTCTAAATTTCTTACAATAGGTACCTATAGGATTTACACAGCATGTATATATAGGATAACATAGGAAATTTTTCTATAAGGTTTGACATAGAAATCTATGGCATCCAGTTCATGAAAAGAAGTTCCTATAAAATCGCATGGGAAAAAGAATGATGTGCACGTTGATCCTAAATGATATACAGGATGTCCCGTATTTGGGACTATTTTTATGTGAGAGCAGATAAAGTAGATTAAACTGAGTCAAAAAGTCCTGTATCATTTTGTAATTTTCACAATAGTTAGTTTATAAAAATTGTCGAATAAGCGGGTAAAATCAACGAATAAGACAACTTTAAGATATTTTTCAGAGTTCTTTATGACATATTTTAAAAATATTTTTCAAAGAACTCTTAAAGATATCTTAAAATTGTCTAATGCGTCGATTTTAGACATTCTACTCATTGAGTAATAATTGCAAAAATTGCAAAATGGTAGAGGATCTTCCGGTTCAATTTAATCCGTTCTATCTGCACACAAAAATTCCAAATATTTTTTTAGAGATATCCTGTATAGTCCCAAAATAGTCACAAATATTCTGAGACACCCTGTATAGTCCCTATAATTTACATATTAGAAGCTGTATACAAAATGCTATAACTGTAGTCGACTGATGTAATTCCACGTAAAAATCTAAGATAATTTTTCCATAACTCCAAAAACTGAAAGTCACGTGATAAATAAGGTGTGTTTGGTGACTCAAAAGTCATGAGTATATATTTTCTTTATGGCAGTCAAGATTTTTTTTTTACCCGACGTGGAACGTACCTCATTTATTAACTACATATTATCGTGGCTTTCAGTTTTTAGGAATTACGAATTATTCTCTTAAGTTGATATAGGTACCCATAGGAATGCGGAAGAGACGTCTCATGGGGACTAAATATAGGATACTACACTTTGACGTATAGGAACATGTAGGTGCACATTGCACAGAGAAGATGTGCATACATTATCCTATGGTAGCCTATAGGCATTTTCAGTCTCCATGTGGCACCTCTTCTTTGTCTTACATACGCCTACATGTTACTATACGTCAAACTGGTATTATCCTATAGACCTTTTAGTTCTCATGGAGCATCTGTCCACATTCCTGTGGGACCTTTATTATCTTATTTGCATTCCTATGAATGTCTTACGTATACTTATGCATGCTGCGCAAATTCTATAGATAAAATCTATAAATAACTACACAAACTCTTACAGAATCTTATAATCCTCTATAGGAAACCATAAAAAAACCCATGGGAATTTGCAATAGGGATATGTGTTGTTTTTACAGAAATCGATGCTAGAAAAAAATATAATAGGTTTCTGTGTGAGTGAGTGCGTGCGTGCGTGCGTGCGTGCATGCGCGTGTGTGTGTGTTTGTGTATTAAAGGACAGGAGAGGAACTTTTTATAAATTCGATAAGATATTTAAGTGATTGGTATATCTCATCATAAGATGTGTTGTCTTCCGGAGGGACTGGAGAGTGAGAGGGAGCAGAAAGTTTTGAGTTCTGGAAATTATCGAGGGTAGGAGAATAGGAGGGGGAAGGGAATTCAAAATCTAAAGAAGAGACCAGAGGTGTATTATTAGAGGAACTATTGGTTGGCTTGTCGGAGGTAAAGTCTATCACAGGGACGTTGGAGGAGCCTTGATCTTGATATTTTTGGCGCAAATGAGCCCTTTTAAGTTGACGACGAGCTTGAGGGGAGATAAATTGCCCGGTCTATATCCGCATAATAATTAGCCTTTTTGAGTTTCTCGAGCTTGGCCCGCTTCTTGCGTCCTGCTTTGTGTCTATTTCGCCAGATCACCTATTAAAATTTTTCTCTTGTTAGTGCCCATGATGGATAATTAGAAGAACGTAGAAGGAGATGATAATTCTGAAGAGAAGGGAGGGAGAGATAGATTTTCCAGGAATTATGATTTGGTTCTAGGGAGAGTAACCGTGGATTACTTAAGGCGTTTTATCGCTTAAGTAATTCTGAGTAAAGAAAAAGATGAATCACTTGAAGCGTTTTACTGCTTAAATAATTCGGAGCAGAGTAAGAGGTGAATTATTTGAAGCGTTTTATCGCTTAAGTAATTTGTTAAGAGAAAAGATAAGCTGGGTATGTCTGTGGTTAAAGAGAGAGAAGATTGAGGAGGAATAAGAGAGCGAGAGAATATTGATGGTCATATAACTTTGAAATTAAAGTAACATGAGAAGAAAAAAAAGAAATTTGCTTTTACTATTTGCTGGAGGTAGTAGCGAACAATAGCGGAGTCCCCGGTGATGTCTCAGTGATACCTCTTAACTAAGGATGAAAGATCTGCAACATGGACTACTGATTTTTCTTGGATTGCACTGAGCCGAGAACTCCGTACTTGGAACAATTAAACTCGTCGACTGATCTTGAATTTCACTTATGACAGCTTGAAAAATTTTTTATATTATAACTATAACTGCTCTTTTCCGAAGATCCATATACATATATATATATATATA
>NW_017305376.1:771176-776678 GCF_001594115.1 Trachymyrmex septentrionalis
ATGGATGATTCATCTCTTCACCCTAGATTAATAATAAAAAAAAATAGGAGTTTACCGGATGGAGAAGGAGACCTGTCTGGTTTATTACTATTTATCAAAGGTTTCCCGAAAAAAATAGGAGTGATTACAGTTGTTTTATTTGTGAATCGGAAAATGTCATCAGTGTCTTATCTATGAGTCATAGGGCCACTAAAAACTCTCGATTAATAATTATTTTCCTTTAACTGATGTTTAGTTTTTTATAATAATTAATTAGTCCAAAAGGTGATATTCGATTGGCCATGCTCTATCCTGGAGACAATCGCAAGTTATTCGCATTTGAGAGAAAAACTGATTTTTCTCTATAAAAGAAAAGAATTGTGGAGTCGTCAGAACGTAACAGATTCAAAAAGATCTATTTACTGATTTTATCAGTTTGATCTTAAATGGCGCCAAGACACATTAATTTTTTTTTAATGGAACACCTACTTTTGATTCCAGAATCTAATATTCGGTGTCGAGAGCTATACAAAACGCTATAAGAAAATATTTTTTCGTTAAGTATTGTACTTTTCGAGTTATGATGCTTGAAAGTTACAATACCATTAGCATTACGCAAGATGTTTGGACCGACAGCTCTCTTGAATGTTGTTCAGGATCATGTCCTGGATAACATTCGTTAAGATCAAAGTCATTGGAGATTGTTTCTCTTATTTTCATTTTTGCACTGAAAATTCATTTTTATGTACACTTTGCCTAATGCTAATGCCGGCGGAAAACTTATATTTTCCGAGATATTTAGGTATCTCGACCTTTTTGGAACACCCTATATATACGATTGTTGATATCTAGATAGAGACCAACTTCCCAAGTTTCACGATTGGTGTTGTATTACAACAGGTATAATGGAAGTATTTTTAATCATTTTGATTGGATTAATATTTATATGCTCGTTATCGATAGTACGCAAATCATTCTACAATTGGTTCTCCTTTGTACATTCCTTGTATCTCCAGTTTTTTATATACTAATGTTCTTACATGGTAGTGGAAGTTTAGTACAAGTAATTAATATGATATCTTTATATAAAATTCAATTTTATTTTTGCATTTGTAATTACTTTTGCATTAGCATAGTGTGATTAAAAATCCATTCGTTTTTGACAAGAACTATACTTTCATTATTTCTTTTTCAATCTAGCTATTATTATATATTTATTCTTAATAAAGTCATAACAGTAACTAGAACAACGATAGAAATACCAATACTCAAAGCAGAAATTTTGCCATTAGGTATTCTTACTTAAACAATATTATTATTGCAAATTCTGTTGTCTGACTGTGTCGTTATTATCGCATCGTTATTCCTAATTTTTCACATATATTCATGTATTACATATATAATATATCGTAAATATAACATGTGTGTATAACATTTCTCAAACCATTAAATTCTCAATATAAATCTGGCTAATAGATTAGAATAGCATGCAAACAAATAAATATCATCCGTTTACTTTATTTTTTGCGTCACATAAAAATGTTTAAAGGCCGGTATTCAAAAACCGTCTTAAGTAATGTCTTAAGATGCTAATGCGGCTTTCTGATTGGTTCGTTACATCTCAACTGAACTTAAGACGATCTTGAATATAAGAAATGACTATGGGAGCTTTCCAGCAAGAAACATAAACTGACATAAGAGTCATTCTGTCCTTATTCAATAATCAGTAAGAAACAAAGATGGAATAACTCTTGTATCGATTTGTGCCTCTGCTGGAAAGCTCTCTATGAATACCGGTACTAAGTATACATATATTATATTATACTTAGCGGTTGGACCATGGATCATAAATATCAGGAAAAAATTAGAATTATGCATAATGTTTAGTGAAAACTTATCAATGGTATTATTATTGTTATATTGCAAAATATATTATTGTTTATTAATATACATATATGTATAATGTATATTTTTTATACAGATAATAATCATTCAATAATATAATAAATTTTTATATGATATTATCCATTTATCCTGATAGGTTCACATAAATGACCCATATGGAGAAGATCATCAAGATTGGGATAAATATCAAGTAGCAATCACGGTTGATGAAGATACAGGGGTCACACTATTTACATTGATACACAAAGATCGTTTTTAAATCAAATTATCATTTCAACTTTGGTTGTAAGAAGGTAATAACATCGCTGTTGAATATTATGATAAAATGAAAAACGTAAAATACTACTCCATGTAACTATTCCATGTACATTTCTTTTGGATAACAAGAACACAAAAATAATTTGAATGGATGGTCGATACATTGAGAGAGTTCAAAAAAGTAGATGTCAATAACATAGTTTCTATTCATATTTTTGTTACTCAATTCTATCAAAAATTTGACCTATGTACAATACTTTTGGTAAGATATTTAAATTAATGAATACAAATGTTTTCATTAACTGATAGAATATTTCATAAATAATGTTAACCCTCGGACAGCAAACGTCGTGATACTCGCACGCATGGCGGATGCAAGGTCAAAAGTGACCCAAGAATAAAATTATTTTAAAATATTTGAAAACAGTTTTTATTATAATATGTTCTAATATGTTTATTCTTCTATGTTTATTATAATATTTTATAATATAGTAAATTATTTCAAATATGTGGAAAGGGAAATAAAAATACATATGTATTATAGAAACAAATATCCATTCATTTATTTTCTCCACAGTTGAAAAAAGTAAACAACTCTAACTCGCGAGACGCTGCATCCGCCGGCGGAAAGTTAATTAAATATTTCCATTTGTGAACATCATTTTAAAAGATTTCGAATAAATCTCTATTTATTGGCTTAAAAGGATCCTGAAGCCGTCTATATTACCGACTAAATGATAATTTTTGTATAACATTTACTTTTTCCTCTTTTACAGATGACGGTGAAGCTAGCGGCCATATTCGAAAAACCAGAGGCGAATACTAGTGCGGTGTGAAAAATGAATTTTACGACGTATTTTCATTTAAAAAAATCATTGAAAATAATAACATACGATACACAGTGACAAATTAAATAAGATTAGAGTAAAAATACTGAATATATTATAATATTATATTGTACATAATATAGACAATACAAAAATCTTAATATTATTCCTTAATATTATACACATGGTACTACACTTTCGGAAATAATTCTATAATGTAGTCTAGGGCGTGAGAAAATCAAAACACTTTGTATTTTTGAACATCAACTTCCTATTTTTTATTTAAAAAAAAATTTCTAATAATCTATTATTATATTCAATATTTTTACGCTAATCTTGTCTAATTTATCACTGCGTATTGTGAGTTATTATTTTCAATAATTTTTTAAATGCAAATACATCGTAAAATCCATTTTTCATAATCGAGGACCCCGTACTAATATTCGTCCCTGGTTTTTCGGATCTAGCCGCTGGATGTGGCCGCTAGCTTCACCGTCATCTTTTACAGATTCGAAAAATCAAAGGGGTTAGTCATTGAGATAATTTTTGTGCAAGAGTTAGATATTCAGTGACAATCGAAATAAAATTTTGAGTAATCCAAGGTAATTTTTGATAAATCTAAATAATCTTTAGCATTCTCATACCTTTTTATTTATACTTAACTTAATTAGTCGCAAAATTTTTAATTTAATACTAAGTTATAATATAACAAGTTGTGATTTAACGAAGAGTCTGTGTGACTATTGGTGTTTTTTTTAATATTTTTTTATTTCATAAAATATGTATCTATTTATATATATATATATATATATATATATATATATATATATTCAATTACTGTTTTGTTAATATTAAAAAATCTTAAACGTTATGTAGTCGAACTTATTACTATTTATACATATAATTAATATAATACATATTCGCAAAATTTTTATATTTTTGTGTTCCTATATGCAATAAATATTTGTTTTGTAAAATTTACGTTTTTTTTCTTAAGCAGTGAAAATCTAAAATCAATGTTCTCGAAGATACTTATTATAGTGGTTTATGAAAATATTCTAAGGTAATCTAAAGAAATAATATTTATGTAATTGTATAAGGTAATCTTAAATGAGCAAAGTAAATTTGGAAAAATTTCAAGTAATTTCAGAAAATATGATGTGATTTTAAATACTCTAAAGTAATCTTGGAAAATGTGAGGTAGTATTTGATAATCTACAATAATTTGAAGTAGTATTAAGTAATTTTTAAGTAATCCGAGGTAATTTAAAGGTAATCCGTATCAAGTAATTTTTATTTTTACTATAATCGTTCGTGATCAACTCTCCGGACAAATTCTTTTCCAGAATTAAAGTATATCTGTGAGGTGAAGTTTATGCCGAGAACTACAAAAAAATTCGAAATTGAAATCTTTAAAAAAATATTTTATCATTCTCAATATAAACTCCACTTCACGTATTAATGCGTATATTTTAATCCTGGAAAAGGATTTTCAAATCTGTAAAAGAGGAAAAAAGTAATTGTTATACAAAAATTACGATCAGTAATACAAACGGCTTTAGGATCTCCTTAAAGGCTGTAACACATTTTGGATGACCCAAGTTTTCTCAATTTTTGAGTTTTTTCTGATCTATATTGAATTCAGTGTTACATTTTATTGTATATAGGTACCTTATTATTATTATTATTATTATTATTATTATTATTATCATCATCATCATCATCATCATTATTATTAATGATTTTGAATTGTGAATTTTATTATCATATAATCGTAATCAACATCAATAGATGATACTAATTCTATTTTTTTTTCACATAATTCTCTCTGGATTCTTATTATAATATACTTTCAATTTTTTATGTAATGTACATATATGATACAAGTCTTGTTCCAAACAAATAAGATTAGTGTTTTCAGTTGTGGTACACCAACTATGACACAAGCAATAACTTGCAAAGCGATTAACTTTTAACTACATGAGTGGTCATTTGGATCTGGGTGAAAATTTTAGTCGGCCGCTATTTTTGCATGATTAACCCTTAAATGCTACTGGAGGTCCAAAAGTGTTGAGAATATGAATCGATCTGTTGGTAATTACATTAAACTAATTGCGAGAGATGGCATTATTTTGAAAGTTGCTCATCTGTCAAAAGTTTTGAACATCACTGTTGCTGTCCCCTTTTTTCTTCGGATCTTGGTACCAAGGGTCGTGTCAATTATAACAGGCCTTGTAGCGGCGATATTTGATAATTTTCTCGTTTCAGATAAGTTTAGAATAAGCAATTTGTCACTATATGATACTAGAATTGATCTGTGCTTATTTGATTCGATATTAAGATTAATGTTACACTGTGATGTTTTTGAAGCTTTTGTTCCTTCTCTTGCTTTCTTTCCAATTGTAAGTTCTGTTCTAATTAAATGAGACTAAACTTAAATGTGAATCATGTATTTATTTTATTTAGAAACTTTCAACAAAAAAACCCCAAGGCTTTTTCAATCATATATATGTGTATATATATATATATATAT
>NW_017305376.1:776778-782186 GCF_001594115.1 Trachymyrmex septentrionalis
CATTTTTAATTTTAACTAATTTTTTTTTAATATCTTTACAGTAAAATTTCACCATAACTGCAAAAAAAAAATTACGTCTTCTTTTAGAAACTTCGAAGTATATCCAAACAAATTTTCAAAGCAAAATATTGACAACTCTAGGATTAGTATACACTTTTTCACGCTGGGGTCCAATTAATTGTCGGTGTCTCTATTTAACAATGATATCAAGCATGATAAGATATGATTTTAATATCTACTGTGTTTTTGTAATATTTAATTTATGGAATTGGTTTTTATTATATAATATAAACTGTGACTAAAGCTATGTTAAATGCGTAATATAAAACTATACGTACATATATCATATATGTACATTGTAACACTTGTTTTTAATAACAAAATTGACATTCGCAAAATAAAAATATCATTTAAATAAATGAGCTGTTGAATCTGTTTTGAATAAGTTTGTGCTCTGAAACTCTAAATCATAGACAAACATGAAATAGTATACTGAAAGAAAAGATTAGCTGAATATGGTATAGTTTTTAATTGGTTGCAGCAGTTAATTTTTGATTGCATTAGCCTATCCACAATGTCAGTATAAGATTTCGATAGGCTAATGTGGTATCTATGTGATTTTTTTTTACGTATATTTAAGGGTTAATATTGTAAAGTTGAAGTGAGGGGATAAAAAACTTAAAATCTTTATCTGTCGATCGATATGATGCAATTGTTTCGTTGCTGTCTTGACACTAATTGTGATGCAATAAAAGTTTGGCTTGGGTGACTTGGACCTATAGAAATATAAATTCGATAGATTTTTTTGCCGAAAGTGAAAATTCATTTTTGTAAGTGCCAACGGTTTATTAGTGCTGTATTCAAATATATGTATCTTTGTCTTCTTATAATTAGAATATACATTCATTGTTAAAAAAACTTTTTGTGAGACAGCGTCTTGGTGAAACGATCGTTCGATTTTCTCGGAGTTATAAAATCGTGAGTAAAAAAATAATGTCGAAATCATTATATATTTAATATAAAATGTTTTCATGACATTTTTTTTAAAAGAAGAAAGTACCCAACATATCTCCGATATCATTTTTCCGAGCATGAATAAAAATGCTCCACTTCAGTCGCGTAAATAATTATACTTTTTGGAATGAATCAATATAACGTTTTTTTCTTAAAATTCATGTTTTTCTCTTTTCAAAATAATATTTATTTTTATCTGTATCTTTTTTTATTATAAAGATATGATTTTTTGAAGAAAAAAACGATAATTATTTAGAATATCTCCTCCTCCTCCTCCCCACCTCAAATCTTAATAAAAATACATTTATTCGATGCGTTTTCATTCAAAACGAAAGAATCTGACAAAAAAAACACGGCGGCTGGCCTCGAATTATTAAGTATTAAAGTTGGAGACTTTAGAGATTAAGATATCTTTCATCCCGACTCAATATAGCGCTATGTTTTGCATTAATTACACAAATTCACTGCTTTAAAAACACAAATTCAGTGCTTTAAAACAGATTCACTGCTTTAAAAACACATTTACTGCTTTAAAAATACAAATTCAGTGCTTTAAAACAAATTCTCTATCTAAAACACAAATTCACTACTTTAAAAATAAATTACTGCTTTCAAACATAATATACAAAAATAATAAGAAAATAACTTATACTTTTAAAATAGTAAATTTGTCTTTTTAAAGCAATAAATATTTGTTTATAAAGTAGTGAATTTATTTTTAAGTAGTGAATTTGTTTTTAAAGCAGAGGATTTGTTTTAAAGTCGTGTATTTATGTTTTAGAGCAGAGAACTTGTTTTAAAGTAACGAATTTGAGACCCCAGCGCATGCTTGCATCTTGCATCGCAGTATTCCGTGGCTGTGACAAATTTCTTAACCTCAATAGTCGTCAATTTTAACGCTTAATATCTTGGTTCGTAAGGCAGAGCGATGCTTTTTTCTTGTGGATTTTTTATTTTTACGCGAAAATGCATCAATTTATTTTTAAAATTTGAGGCGACCGGAATATTCTCGAACCTTTACTGTGTTTTTAGCAGTAAATTTGTGTAATTAATGCAGATCGTATACATGTATCGAATCGGGATGACAGATATCTTAACCTCGAATGTCTCCAACTTTAACACTTAATACATAACTCGATTCACGAGGCCGACCGCCGCTTTTTTATCAGATTCTTTCGTTTTGAATAAAAACACATCGAATAAGTATTTTCTATTAAGATTTGAGGTGGAAGGGGGCTATTCTAAATAATTACCAAACCTTTTTATATTTTGATATTTCGATTTTATATAAAATTCATTTTGGCATTTCATTAAGAATATATATTTTTTCTATTTAGATTTGTGATAATTACAGAGCTAGTAAAAGACGCCGTCGGTTATTTGGAGACCCAGGCATGTAAATTATTCTAAAACGAGACATGTAATTGAGGATTAAGCTAACAGAAATTAATGATACGTTATTTCAAGAGCAATCATTATATGATACATCATTACAAGAGCTTCTAAGTTGATAAATATTTAAAGTTTTACATATATGACACAAAAATTCTTCATTCTACTTACAATTTTCACATTTTTTAATGACACTAGTAGAATAAAGCATTATAGAATAAACTTTGTTATATTGACATCAACATTAAGATTAAAAAAAATAGATATTTCCTTTATTAATCATATGTATATGTCACACAGTTAATACATTAAAATTATATGCTAAAATTATAATTCAATATCTTTTAATGTGTGTGTGTGTGTGTGTGTGTGTGTGTGGCGCGCGCGCGTGCGTGCGTATGCGTGTGTATGTGGTCAATTTTACAATATTATTTCATATAAGATCTTTTTTCACATAAACAGATATAAGCTGTACTCACACGTATATGCTTTACGGCCTTTTTCATAAGCATCAATTGGATATCACTCACTTTTTAGCCATGGTTGACCTTTATAGTTCCCGCTATTCCATCCTATCAAATTAATTAAAAGGTAATTATTTAGAATACAGTCGTCACTTTCGATTTTGATGAAATTAGGCTTATTCGACGTGGTTTTGCACAAAACGAAAGAATTTGTAAGAAAAAAAACGTTAGGATGGCCCTGCGAGATATTAAACGAGATATTTAGGGGCTCCGTACAATAAAGGGAACAGCGAATAAGAATTTTAACCTATCAGAAATCATGTATTATGGAATACACAATTTCTGATAGGTTGAAATTCTTATTCTCTTGCCTGTTCCTTTTATTGTGCTCTTACAATTGACGACTACAAAGATTAGAAAATCCGTCATATCGACGAGATTCTTCTTCTTCGCTAGCGAATGGCCCCGACTCCAGTCCTATCCTACCACGGACACGGAGTCGATACGGCCAGTAACAAGATAGCCGCCCCAGGTGAGTAGCGAGAACTAAATCGCGAGTAACATGAAAATACTACGTTGGTATCACTGTTTTATTACTCTCCCCCGAGAGCGCCTGCGAGATACAGGCCTGGCGGGAAAAATTCAAATGCGAAGGTTGGTGGCTTTGAAGAAAGCCAGTAGAAAGCGGCACATTTTGACAGAAGGTTTCTTCAATAAAGGAAAGATATTTCTAGGAGTGTTCGGGAAAGTTTTATTAATAAATGAAGTGAGTTTGGCTAATTTAGGAGAAGTAATAGAACAATAAAAAATTACATAGTTGATATGACCCTTGGCGAGGGTACCCGCAAGGACAAGTTCCGAGCTGACCATATTCTTGCGAAACAGACTTGCATTCAGATTATAATGATTAGATCTGATGCGGTTGATTAAAATGATTTTCTCCCTTTTCAGAGGAAGTCTTCGGTGATAAATCTCGAAAATATTGCTCATATAATAATCCTTTTTGCAAAAATTCCTCATCAAGATAGTCCCGGAACTGTCTAGTAAAGATAGATTTAGGCTCTGTAAGCCCATATATGGAACTTAATGTCCATTCGAGTGCCATTTCTAACTCCCAATTTGGCAAGTTCGTCAGCTTTTTCATTTCCTTGGATATCCTTATGAGAGAGAATCCAGGCAAGGTCAATCCGCATACCCGAGGAAGCAGTCAAATGTAATTTGTTTTTAAGAGCGTATACCAGATAGTTATTGTTGTTAGTTCTAGGTGACGCGACAGCCTCTAAGACACTTTTGAAATTGGTGAAGATAACAGCTCTAAAACAGTGCTTTTCGCAGATCATTTCCACAGCAACCAGCAATTCTCAGGCTTCTGCAGTAAAAACTAAGGTGCCCGCCGGAAGGCAGTATATCGACGAGATGCAGCGATATCTACAAACATTTTGATCACATCCGCATGAGCTGTCATATGCGCATGCGTTTTATAGCAAATTCGATTGGAAGAACCAATGCACATTAGTGCATATTAAAACCGTTGTACACTGATTTAATATGAGTATAAAAGTGAAATGCAAATATTTTGAATTATAAAATACATATTTTACCTAATAGTACAATAAAATATGTTAAGTATTTCAGGATTTAATCGATTTCTATATTTACGTATAAACATATCTTTAAGTTATTTTGTATACGACGGCTTTAATGTGCACCAGTGCGCACTGAGTGCGTCCAATCAAATTCGCTATTAGTAACTACACTAGAAGTATCAAATTATTATAGTGAACTAAGTGAACTTCGCATACGTAAATGCTATTTCGGAGAATTTTCTGTACGTTTAAAGAAATGTTAAATCTAAACTTTAATCTATATAAAAAAACAATTTTCTTTAATATCATAATTCACAATTACTTATTCACAATTATATTCTCTGCTTGATAAATTGTTTGCTTTAAAAATAAATCGTAAAGAAAATAAATTTGTAAAGCAGACAATTTGTTTGTAGATGTCCCTGCATCTCGTTGATATGATAAATTTCCTAACCTCTATAATCATCAATTTTAAAGCTTAATATCTCGGTTTGCAAAGCCGTCCTAACGTTTTTTCTTACAGATTCTTTCGTTTTATGCAAAAACGCATCGAATAAGCCTAATTTCATCAAAATTGGAGGTGACGTATTCTAAATACGAGGGTGGATCAAATATAAACCGGAATTTTACAAATACTTTTCTTAGCCAACCACGAGCGCTCTCACAGTGTAGGTTCTTGTAGTGTAGTGTATCAGGAGTGGGGAAAACGCTTGGTGAGCTGTTTGACTCAGTCAATTCGCCAGTACAGCTATGAGTGAGCAACAGGTTCCAGCGTCCGTTGCACAACGGGTTATAATAAAGTTTTTAACTAAGGAAGGCGTTAAACCGTGCGAAATTTTGACTCGATTGAAGGTTCAGTATGGGGATGATACTCTGTCTAAAACTCAAGTGTTTGATTGGGCCAAAAAGTTTAAGAGTGGACGAGAAAGTGTGGAAAATGTGAGTCATAATC
>NW_017305376.1:782286-785508 GCF_001594115.1 Trachymyrmex septentrionalis
TTTTGTATTGTTTTATAAATAAATAAATATTAAAAAAGAATTCCGGTTAATATTTGATTCACCCTCGTAATTACCAATTAAAAAATACGTTGACATAATCCTATTGTCATATAACTTTGGAATATAATAAGACGACATTATAAAATAAAGTAAACATTAAGAAAACTCCTCAAATTTTAATTAAAATACACTGAATTGATGCACTTTCGCGTAAAAATAAAGATTTGATAAGACAGAGTATCGCTCTACTTCAGTTGCGTTCCACTTTTCCTGTTCGATTTTCCCAAGTTTAATGTTTGATTTATGCTATGGTCTTAATTGGAGGTGACGTAAAATTCAGCCAATAGGACTGTCAGTCTTAATTGATCCTAACCGAAATCCATTGACTGAATTTTAGGATTTTAGAGTTAAGACCGAAGCATAAATCAGTCATAAAGAGTCACAGAATTATGAGATGAGTTTGAACACCGACGAGATACTATGGCTACGTTCGTAAAACATCACCCAAGTATCCCTTAATATATAATTAAATCTTTGACGATAACACTGAAATCACAATTTTAAAGAAAAATCAATTATTATTGAGTTTTAAATGCATATACACACACTGATAACACACGTTATCTACTAAACTAATAAATTATAAAATTAATACAATATTAACAGTTGTTTACTCTTAATCACTTTAATATTAATAGGACGCGGACTCCGTAAGGATGTCGGTCTTTAATAATATCTCGTCGGTGGTTTGAATCAAGGATCCACTCAATGCTCACACGCTGATGAAATTATTTCATCCTTGTTGTTTATCAAATGTTAAACAAGGACAAACACTCGCGAGCATCAAGTGGAACGCAGCCTTCGTGTTGAACTGAAATATTAATTAAAGTTAACGATAACAGTGAATTTGTGTTTTTAAAACAGTGAATAATTTTAAAATATTCGCGTAATCAATAATTTGTAACATTTAACATTTCTGTTTAAATGTTTTAACAGAATAGAAAAATATTATTAATTAAATGCTATACGCTACCGTTTTATGTGCCATGTATATTAAGGACATTTAATTCTGCACAACAAAAACCGTGGAATGCCTCTGATATTATTGGCTGCGTTCAGCAGAGAAAGCAGCTTTGCAATTGTTGTAAAATTCTTGAATATGATTCGTTTATCCATTTAGATCCAATGAGGAACTGCGGACAAGACCAATTATATTGAAGAATTTTACACAGTTGCAAAGCTGCTTTCTCTGCTGAACGTAGCTATTGTTTTGTAAGTTGAGTGAAAGGAAATAATAAATTCGGAATTATTATCTATTATTGCTTTACAAAAGCAAAGAATAAATAAGAATAAATAAAGAGTAGATAGAATGTCACTCATAAAATTAAAAAAATTAATTACTCTTTTTTTACTGTGCAAAGAGAATGAACGACACAAAAAACGAAAATAATGGATTCACAATTTTTCAAACGAAAAGCAATAATGGTATGATGCAAGTGGAACTCTTATCAAGAATTGTATTTTCATAATAATGAAAAATTTATCAATTATTTTCGCATGAATGTACAATGAAAAATTATTAAATATCGCCGAGCCATATATAACAAAACAAAAGTATATTCGAGATCCAATTCCGCCAAATACATATCTGGAAATCTGTTTTCGTTATTTAGCTACAGGAGACTCTCTTTCGTATGCATTTCGCATAGGAACTAGTACCATTTCAAAAACAATTTTAGAAACTTGTGAAGCAATCTGGACTGCATTACGAGATAAAGTTTTTCCAGAATTTAACAATAACTTTTGAAAAAATATAGCAAGAAAATTTGAAGAAAAATGGAATTTTCCACATTGTATAGGAGCTATGGATGGAAAACATGTTATAATTCAAATATATTAATATTTACACTTCATTATTTTAATTATATGTCAAAAAAATGATTATCGTAATTTTGATATACAGGCTCCTCCCAATAGTGGATCAATTTATTATAATTATACGGACCAGTTTAAATTTATTTGCACTGAGTGATGCACAATATCAATTTATTATTATCGACATTGGAGTAGAAGGACGACAAAGTGATGGTAGGGTATTTCGAAACAGCAAGTTATATGCAGCTTTAGAAGAAAATTCTTTACAAATACCATCAGCAGAAATTGTTAATATCGCAAGTCCTATTATCATATGTGATCGTTCATCGACAGATGAAGCTTTTGCTTTAAAAACGCATTTAATGCGACCATATTTAAGAAATCAAAAACTCAATTAAAAAAAGAAAATTTTTAACTATAGATTGAGTTGAGCGAAACGTGTAGTTGAAAATGCTTGGAATATTAACTGCAAGATAGTGTTACGTCCGGCGGACTCACGCGACTCTTTTCTTTCATAAAGATCTCGAATTCCTCGAAACTCTAAAATTTTATATTCTTTCCTTTTTTATTTTTCATCTTAAAAACTAAGAATCCGTTATCTCCTCATGAATGTCGCTCCGAGATAAAAATCAATATGTATGGAAAGCGTAAGACTGATTAACGCCAAGATTAACGATCAAGTCGCGAACGATTCTCGCGAATTCGTAATTATAAAATTTAAGAAACGGCACGCGACATTTAGGGGTAGATTCTGGGTGGTCCCGTGGCGACGATGCATTCGCGACTTTTCGGCGCCCTAGACGTACGTTTCCCCATAAATCTTAGGGTCATAAAATTTTGGAGTTTCACTTTCCCACTCTACCGATTCCTGTCAACATTTTCCTTTCCTCCCCCAAAATCTTGACCAATCTAAGAGCGAAAGAAAATCCTACTCCCAGCTAACGAAACCTATTCCACCAATCCAAATTTGAGTAATCTGGGGCGATTAGTATAAAAATCGCGATTCCGCAACCCCCGTGTCAGATAGATAGCAGAGCAGATAGATAGTCAGATAGATAGCAGAGCAGATAGTTAGTAGATCAGTTATATAGCAGATTTTTCTCGAAGTCCGGAGCAATCGAGCGATAAGTCGCGATAATCAAAATTCTTAAAATCAGTGAGTTGGTCGCGAAACTTTAAGTTCGGATAGAATCAGTGCGAACAAATTCTACCATCGGGATTCACCCCAAATCAACAGCCAGTATCTTGATCGAGGAAGTCCGTTCAACATACACAACATCCGACGCCACCTTCTCTGCGGTTGGGCCCTACATCACCAGTAAGTTCACATTATTTAACATCAAGTGG
>NW_017305376.1:786306-806439 GCF_001594115.1 Trachymyrmex septentrionalis
TTTCAAAGTACGTCCGACTCGTGTGTCCGTTTAGCGGAGCACGAGCAGAGGATTCCGCTTCGTCCTCCGTTCGACCCCCGGCTCGTTAGGAGCCTCAGGACGAAGCGAAGCGCCTCCCGATTTGCGTCGGTCCTCCCCCACGGCTCCCTTGCGGTCCGGAGCCCGGACACGACCAAATCGGTCTAACAATTCGGTTCCTCGTTACGTTCACCCCCTCAGCTCCGCATGCGCGCGGAGCTTGGACGTAACAATAGCAAATCTACAGAAAATCGATTATAGCATCTGTAATTTTAGTTAGAAGAATTGTGCAAGCAACATGCTGCTTACATATTTCATATTTCAATTAATCACAAAGATAATCGGTACTATTCCATTATAACTGTATCTGATGAAACATTTGCACAAGAAGCTTTTCAAGATTATATAAATAAAACACATTCTTGTGAAAATTTATTAGAAATACTTTCTCTGAGTATTTTGAAGGAGATGGAGCAATTACATGGCAATGGGAAAAAGCACTTTGCAATGAATTTTGAACTTTCTGTTTTTAATATATATAAATAGATATATATTACTTATTTTTTATTTTTTATTCTATATTATTGATAAAAAGATGTAATATGGCATATTGATTTTGGCTTGTTGATTTTATGATTCCACACTTAATATCATTAAATACTGGATTCTAGGGACAACTTATGATATAAAAGGAATTTAAATAATAATAATATATTAATATATACTCTACAAAATGTAATGTATTAATATTAAGTTTTTATTATATATAAATTTTCTCAAAATAATTGTGACTTGTTATGATACAAAAATAAAACGTAAAACTATAATGACAAAAATATATACAAAACAAAAAATTTATATTTTTTTATTGCCCAATAAAAGCATTTGATTTGTGCTATATTGTGACTAAATAATTTTATTATTTAACTAAAGAATACTACATAATGCATGCGTAATAGAACCTTAATAAAAATAAAAATCGAAGTGTAAATTGGATGTAATGGAAGAGTAACAGAAATGTGAACAAAACTTCTAGAAGGCGAAAATTGAAACAATGAAATGTAAAAGAAGTATTTACGCTTCTTTCACATTTTGATGTTTCAATTTTCGCCTTCTAGAAATTTTGTTTACGCTTTTGTTACTCTCCCATTACATCCAATTTACACTTCGAATTTATGCTCCGATTTTTATTTTCATCAGGGAATTACTGAACAATAATAACTTGTTATTAATTAATTAAATAATTATATCCAGTAATATTTTGTATAAGAACTGAATATATTAATTTCTGACTTATGTTTTAAAATTAACTTTCTTATATATGTATATTTTAGAATATATTTATTATACACTTCCATTACTTTACATCTGTGGTTAGGTCAGTTTTAGCCTTTTTATCTTAATTTTTAACTTCATAATATTTTTCTTAATTTAATATTATATACAGCTTTTCAAATTAAATATTTTTTTATAACATCATTATATAATTTTTTTTTATATCTTATATTTAAATCTTTTAAATCATTGTATCTCTTTAATAATTTACTAATCTTTAATCTTACTAATTTAATAAGGTTCTTTATAAAGGGGGTTTTTGTAGTTTAGGCTTATATTATGCCAAAATCAGACATACTCAACTCTCACGGGGAAATGTGGTTATATGATGTCGTACAGCATGAGCTTAAGTTCTATCACTATCTGTTAATTTATCACAGATAAAAATCCATATGAATGCGGGAATAAAACTAACGAGATTGATACTAAAAAACCGAACCAATCGTCATTCTCGTTCATTGTAAAATAATATCTTTGGTTAATAATTTAAAAACTTGCTTCTTTGCTTTCAAACTCTGCTGTGATCATTTAAAGAAATTTAATTTCCAACATAATTCTCTTTTGATATGATAAACGGCGTAAAGTTTCTTCTAAAGTTGTTAAAAATCGCCATCAACAGCATCTAGTTCTGAAATAGGCATCTTTAAAATATCTAATACGGCAGTTTATAACCGTCCTGATTCATTGTCTTTCTTTTGTTCTGCTAACACAATTGAATTAACTTTTCAGAAAATTGAAAAATAACACAAATGTAACACATGTAGGTAATTATATTTATTTACTTTTTCTGGCTGATGCAGTAGAAGTTGATCAATGAAAGATCAGGGCTTCAAATTGAAGCTATTGTACATTAGAACATATCTTTGATGTTTCTGAAAAATTATTGCTGTCTTTTTCTGTTTGTATTAAGGATTTTTCAACTGTCTTTGATAACGTGCTTATTGTTCTATAAAATGTTAATTATATAATATATTGACATGTAAATGATTTTCTATAATATACAATACTTACGTTGTAGTCTGAAATGTGTCGTTCAAAGGTCTCATCCAATCAAAAAATTTATAATTCGATTTGAAATTTGCTGATGATGCACTAGATCTACTCTACACATATTCTTTTATTTTTTTCTGACTCTTATGTAACAGTCTCTGTGATATTTCCATTTCTTTTGGAGATTATTGATACTCATATTACCTAATAAACAATTATTTTAAAATCTTTTGTCATACAATTTTAAATAAATTTTATCAAGTAATTTTAAATAAAACAATAAAAATTTTGTTATAATAAGTAATTATTAATAATAATTTCTTAACAACAATATTAGTGTATATGGCACAATTCGAATGGATTGAAATTACACAATAATTTCTTCGATTTCTATTTTCTGTAGGAAAAACAAATTAATTCCAATTCCAGTTCTATAAAGACATGTCCTGAATAAATGTATGTATAAGTTTTTAAATTTATATACAGGGTGTCCCATTCATCACCGGTCGATTTGAATTTCGCGCTATTTTTAAAACGTCAAACCGATTAACCTCAAACTTCACATATGTCATCTAGACAGATGGGAAATTAATTATGGAAAAGTACACGGTGAAAGAATGCGTGCAAATTATTCAGGCGTATCACGATCTTAGATTCGGCATCGTTTTAAAAATAGCGCGAAATTCAAATCGACCGGTGATGAATGGGACACCCTGTACACATACTATTAATTATATTTTTTATTTCTTCCCACAGTATTGCTTCTTTTGTTTTAGATCTTTCTTTAACATTTAAACAGTGATCGTATAATATGGTGGCCTATCTATTACCGTCATAATAAGACGTTCTTCCAAATATTCGTTAGAACCATCAAAAGATAGTTCATTTTCATCTAATCTATTAACTGTAATACACAAAAAAATTCAATTATATTAGTGAATTTCATATAATGTACAAAATGATACATGTAACAGGTGTACATATTTATACCAATAGTTGCAATATTATTTTCATTAATTTTTAAGGCTTCTTATATTCATTATATCGTTTAAAACAAAAATGTTACAATATATCTTCACAGTGTTGTGATATTAGCCTGCCACAATAGTCACATTTGATTTGCTGTAAATAAAGATAATTATAATAACTAATTAACCCTTTGCAGATTAATCTTCTCTATTTTTCTATACATAACCAAACCGGATCATTGCCGCTTTGCCGAAGATGTTTTACATGCAAAATTTTATACTAAAAGAAGTAAAAAAGATATAAAATAGATATATAATAAAGAGTAAATAAAACAATCTATACCATATAGAGATTAAACGAAATAAGAACGCTAACACTAAACAAATAAGTACAAAAATAAAGAAAAATACGAGAGAGTAAATAACACAATTAGTTTACGTATTTTTCTAAATTTTAAACTAAAGAATATTATTAATCGAAAGAATAATATTTAAAAAAACTTGCAGATGACTCCATGTTGTCTATTCCATCTGCACGCTCATCAAAAATCGCGTAAACTTGCACAATACTTTTTAAAACAGACGTAACAGAAAGTGCGGAACGCCTCTGAGTGGTTAGGTTGAAATCATACAGTGCGGAATAGGACTGCGGAATAGAGAATGAATAATTGAAACAACTACTCAGCGCTATTCTGCATTTGATGCTGCGGAATTGTTCTTGAAATAAATCGTCGTATTTTGAGAGATTAAAATAATTTGATGCTAATTGATATGATGGAATTGCATAATGTCGAGACGAATGAAGCAAAATGACAAAATCTGAGTGCATAAATATAAATATCAAGATCAAAAAAGCAATGAGCATTATGTGCAATTTCAGTGTGCCCCTTTCCGCATTTTTCCAGTTTTGTGTGCTATGTTCACACGATGCGGAAAAATGATAGCAATGCGTTAAAACAGTTCAAAAAATTCTTATAAAATTGTAAAGATTAATTATAAAACATCAAATACTACAACAGTGATAATTGTTTTTACAATTTAAAAAATTATATTTTTTTTAATAAGCAAATTATTAACATGAAGTTAGTATTTTTTAAATTATATTCATGCTGAATACATCTTTGACGCATCATGTGAACATAGCACACAAAACTTGCGTGATGGAAAAGTGCGGATTGGTTGCTTCAATGACGCACTCTGTATTCCGCAGTCCTATTCCGCACCATGTGATTTCACCCTTACGGGAAACACGTTACGCGGAAAATATCAATCCATGTAACCTAAGTGTTTTAAGCTTTAAGCTATAAGAAATTGACCAATTACAGTCGAATGCGAGGAGAATAATCGACTGTAATTCATCTATTTCTTAATCTTTGGCATAAGGCTTAAAAACCTATTGTAGATCCGAATTAATTGGTCAATTTTTTACGGCTTAAAGATTGAAATACCTAATTTTATGTAGACCCGAGCTAAACGCTCCTTGACGCTGCCATGTAAAGGCACCTTTGTAATTCAGTGGTTTTCTCTCTGCTTTAACGTTATCCTTGTCTAATCGATTTTTATTACGGTGAAAACGTGTATTGTTCGTCAAAATGCAGGTTCCACCAATTTTCATGGAATTGTCATTAGATGATCAGGTAAGTTTGCAAAATTATATAACATTTTGGCTAATTTTCTTAGGAACATATCTTTGTGGCATACGCACGTAATAGTTATAAGAATATGACAGATACAAATCTTTGAAATATATCTATGATATTTTTAGGTTATATCAAAATTAATGTACATTAATGCCCATTTCCACCAACATAGATTAACTTTAATCTCGGTTTAACTTACTCTTTGTCTAAAGATTAGAAAAAGACAAAGAGTAAGTTGAACCGAGCTTAAAAGTAACATAAAATTCAAATTGTCTAGAATTGTGTCCTGCTTACTGATTTTGATGAAATTAGACTTATTCAACGCGTTTTTGCATGAAACGAAAGAATCTGGCAAAAAGAAGCCCCGCGAACCGAGATATTAAAGTTCACTATTCAGGTTAGGAAATTTATCACATTGATGACATAGAGGGATATGAGAACATGTAAGCATGTGAAGCTAGAATTTTCTGTTTCAAAAAATTACAAATTTTCTGCTTTAAAAACAAATTCTTTAAGTATTGTACAATAAAAACATAAATGGTATAGAAAATAATTTGTGTTTTTAAAGCAGAAAATTTGTTTCTAAAGCAAAAAATTTTGTTTATAAAACAAAATTTGTGTAACCCTTTATACCATTGATATGACAATTTTCTAATCTGAATATCTGTTAACTTTAAGAATTAATATCTCGGTTTGTAGGGCAGAATGACTCTTTTTTGCTAGATTTGTTTATTTCATGCAAAAACGTAATAAGTTTAAACTTTAAATACGAAGCGCCTTACAGTCCCGAGTGTTAAGATGTTGAACTAACATTCATTTATTAATTGAATTAATTTTTCAGAAATAAATTGAGAGCCGATGAAATTATCGGATTCACACAAAATCATTCTGATAATCCCCCCAAATTTTCCCAAATCTTAAAAATTGTAATAAACTTACTGCGAAAAATATTGCCTCGGCCGGGAGTCGAACCCGGATCTCTTGCATTCCGTGCAAGATCCTAAGCCTTTAGACTACCGAGACCAAGAATTTGGGGGGATTATCAGAATGATTGTATGAATCCGATAATTTCATCGGCTCTCAATTTATTTCTGAAAAATTAATTCAATTTAAATAAATGTTAGTTCAACATCTTAACACTCGGGACTGTAAGGCGCTTCGTATTTCAAGTTTGAATATTTAAAAACAAGTTCCATTTCCAATCATATTGTAATAAGTTTAATTTATTGCTTTTTGAAGTGCTATAACTACATAATTACCTTTTTAATATTATTATTTTTATTATTACTGTTATTTTAGGCGCAAGAACTAAGAGTGTATTTTAAAAGTCTTGGTGCAGAAATCAGTGAAGAGAAGTCTCCTAAAGGAATAGAAGATGATTTGCATAAAATTATTGGAGTATGTGAGGCATGTTTCAAAGAAGGAAATGAAAGCGAAATAGAAACTGTATTGAATGACATTGTATCTATCATGATTCTGGCAAGTTTAACATTTTGATAATTTTTTATTATGGATAATTAAATATTAATTTTCTTTTTTATTTTTACCGATGTTCTATTTTAGATACCTACAGAACGCGCTGAAAATTTAATTTTAGCATTCTGTGAGAAACTTGTAAAAGCACCTGGATATAAGCTTGGATTGGTTTGCTTAAAAGCGTAATACATTGTTAATTTTTTGAAATTCACATATGTAACATTATTTTTTAATATAACAAATCATATTTAAATTAATTAAGAGAAATAATAGTATTTTTGGCCACAAAGCAGATTTTAGTATTTAACAATACTAATGTACAAACTTTTGCAAATACATTTTTTCAAATGATATATGTTTGCAGTTTGTGGCTCTTATTCCAATCTCTTGCTGATGATTCTCCAATGAGATATCATGTTTATTACCACTTGGTACAAATAGCTCGCAATGTTGATCAAGTAAAAGCTGTGTATAGTGGAATAGATCAATTAAAGCAACAATTTGCCTCCTTTCCTCCATCGAATGAACAAATGCAAAAGTTATTGCGTTTGTTGCATGAAGTTCTTTTAAGTTGCAAACAAGGGTAATGTCTTGTGTTTTCTTTATCTACTTCTCCTCTTCCTCTCTTTCAAACACACTCACTTATTTTCTATACAATGTAGAAATAATTTCAATAAAATATATTTTACAAGATATTTGTATAATTCGTTTTAGAGAACAAGCAGCAGCTGTTATGGTGGAATTGTTGGGAACTTATACAGCAGAGAATGCTTCCGCGGCTAGGGAAGATGCACAGCGTTGTATATTAGCTGCATTAGCAGATCCAAACACATTTTTGTTAGATCCGCTTTTGGCATTAAAACCTGTGAGATTTTTAGAAGGCGAATTAATACATGATTTACTTCTTGTATTTGTACAAGATAAATTACCAGCGTATTTACATTTCTATCAGCATCATAGAGAATTTGTAGAGCATCAACTTGGTATATATCTAGTTCATAATGTAGATAATGTAAAGCTTTTATTTTATTTCAATAAAATAAAATTTATAATGTACTTTTTTTTCTTATAGGATTAAATCATGAACAAAACATGAAAAAGATGAGGCTATTAACCTTTATGCAACTTGCAGAAACAAATCCAGAAATGTCTTTTGATACAATACAAGAGGAATTGCAGATTGATGAATCTGAAGTAGAAAGCTTCATAATTGATGGTAAGCTATTTTTACTCTAAAAATTTTATTTACAATAAATAACATTTAACATCCTGTTTAAATAACATAGTTTGCACTATTGCTTATTTAAGTGGCAACTGATTTTTGACAGGATATATTAAATGAATCTGTACTGACTCAGTAAAATTATATTTTCATTGAGTTATCGAAGCATTCAACAACATTAAGAAACAAACTTTTAAGAAAAATGCGAAATGTTATGATCATGTAATAATATTCTCACGAGATGTATATAATATTGTTCCAGTTTTAAAAACCAAACTTGTAAGAGCGCGCATGGATCAGGCTGGCCGTAAAGTATTAATTTCAAGCACAATGCATAGAACGTTTGGTCGTCCGCAATGGATGCAACTGCGAGATTTACTCGTATCATGGAAAGCTAATCTTTCGGCCGTACAGGATGGCATGAAAACTGTAGCTGTTGCTCAAATGGAGCTTGCAGCAAAGAATAAAGCTACTCTTGCTCACTGACAATACCGAAAAATTCCATAAATATACATAATTATGAGAATATCACAAGATTATAAGTTAATTTTTTTTCCAGAGAATAACAGAGATTCATTGAATCTAGCTATAAAAGCAATGCAGTTAAAAATTAATAATATATTACAATATCATATTTATATAACAAAAACTATTAAATACAAAATTTTTATATAATTTTAAACATACATTTACATATTTAATTAATTTAGCTACATTCGCGATTAATCATCTCGTTTTTTTAATGTCAAATTATTTCCATAAAATAAATAATTTAAATTTGTCATAGTATATAAAATATATTAAAAATTAATTCAAAACGATTAATTTTGCCATTTTCATGCATTTGTGTCATATTATGTATATTTAAATTAGATATGCACACTACATGTATGTTAGGCATGTAAATATAAGAGGTCTGTTCCAAAAATATCCAACCTCTGTCTATATAATGAGAAAGAGCTATTCTGGATAATATCGCCTTCAAAGTAGTTTCCTTTCGAAGCAATCTTTTCAGCGGTCCACTTCCAAAAGCAGTCCTAGAAGTCACTTTTTGTGTGTGATAGCCAACAGATCCTCATAGTGTCACGCAATCGTTTCATACCTTCTAAGTAATAATACTCTGTTTACTGTACGACCTTATGGAGCATATTTGTGATGTATACACCTTCCTGGTCGAAGAAAACAGTGAGCCTTTATGTTGCTCCAACTCTAGCACGCTTTCTTGAATCGAGACTCTTCTCGTTATCCATTGTCGCTCAAATCATTGCTATAAACTTTATGGATCATGTCGATTATCTCGAAACATGTGTGGCCAAATTTTTGATAAAATTTAATGCAAATTCTCTACTCGACTCGCTGGATCATTGTAAAGTGCGATCCTCGGAGTTTTCGAAGCTCACACAACTGCGTACCATTGTTACTTGAATAGTTGTTGGGTTGTATTGGTGGGGATACTCCTCAAGGTACTCTCCCTGAATAAATGTCTGTTTTCCACAAAGGAAAGAGGATGCCCAAAGACAAAGATATATGCAAAAGTCGAATACTTTTAGGATAGTCTTTATGCATACGTGTCTTGAAACACACACATGCATCAAATTAACATAATATATATTTCACAATAAGTGTAAAAATTAATAGTATACAGCAAACTGGATGAAAAATACATTCTTAATTCTATAAAATAATATTTTTACAGGTGTCTCATGATAATTCTACTTGAATCAATAATGTTTGAACATGATAAAATGAACTTCATTTTTTTAGAAGCAAGATATCATATTACGTGAAAAATTTTATTTTTTTTTGTTTTTAATATTTCTAACCGCATTTAATTATGCAGTCGATATATGGTAAAAATATTAATTGCAGATAAATATCAGCTATTTGATAATAAAATACGCGACATTATAAGAAGCATTTGATCTGTTTTAGATCTTATCTCTATGTAAAAAATTATGATTTATAATTAACTTTTCTTATTACATTGACATTTTTGCGCTGCTTTTCTATCACATTAATTTTATATAATCTTAAAGCATTTTTACTTAAACATAGTTGACATTATTTTTTAGTAGCATTTTAATTTTCAATAAAACGGGACAAAAAATTAATATTGTAAAACATTCGTACGTACATGCGTACATCATACATTAGCTGCGTTCAGCAGAAAAAACAGCTTTGCAACTATTGTAAAATTCTTTAATATTGGTCTTGCCCTTAATTCCTCACTGGATCTAAATGTATAAGGCCCAATTGCACCAATGTTACTTCGATTTTAAGCGAGGCTTAAACCCTCTGTCTCTGTCTCTTTTTCAGCTTTAAAACGAGACGAATAGAATTTTAAGTTTTGCTTAAAGTCAAAGTAACGTTGATGGGCCTAAACCATTCATATTTAAGAATTTTACAACAGTTAGAAAGCTTTTTCTGCTGAATTTTTCGCAGCCATTGTACAAGTATCAATAATGCCAATAGCACAATGTAGTTATTTATTATTATTACTGTGCTGCTATATATATTAAATTAATCTTTTTAAAAAATTTAATATGTTTACAAGAACTCATTTACAATGTATACGTAAATAAAATAATGCTGGAATAAATTATAAAGTTACAAATTGTATGTACTATACAATTGTATAACTCCAAATTTTACGTATTTAAATCAAATATAAATATTTAATGTACATTCTTTTGTTTATTGATCTTTAAATCTAATCTACTATATATTCTTTCTGTCCTGTTTCTTGTCTTTTATCCTCTTTGCGACCGTTTCAATAATCGTATTTCTTATCTCTATCTCCCTTCTCTTCCCTTCCTTCCTCGTTCTTGAAGTCATAAATTCTTATCTCGGACAAATGAAGAAACAAACTAACAAAAAAACGAAAAGTAAAAAGTGATAAAATATACTAAGAAACGGAAAGCAAAGAGTACATTTTAGACTTAACTTTAGAAGGCGAAGCGAAGATCTACTTTTAAAATCTTACAGCTTTTCCTTAAGTAAGATTTATTATATTATTCATTGTACCACACACTCCTTGCCTCAAAATATGACACTTTTCAACATCACTATAGTGATTTCCCATCCTGTAAAGGTGAAACAATCATTTTCACAACATCTCTGTAAGCACCGCATTTAGTTTAGCATATAAAGTTTTATCTTTTTTAAATATGTTTTACATTAGCTAGTAAATCTAGAATATCTAAAACTTGAGTTAAGAGGCATCTTTTCCATAAAACAGGACGTTCTGTACTTTTGTGTAAAACCGGCCATATTTATTCCAAGTATACATAAACCTCTTGTAATTTTTGTATAAAAGACAAATGACGGATGATAGAGACTGTGATATATTTTTTGTATCAAAAAATTAAAAAATCATGACTGAATTTCTCTTATCATACTTGATAAATCAGATCTGAGTAGAAAATCTGGGACGTGGTAAATCTCCAAATACTGTATCAGTATTAACGCTTTTAGCTAAGGCTTTCATTGAAGCTCGAATGTTGTGTGGCTCAGTTGGTAACTGTAATTATAATTATATATAGATTTTTTTTAGAGAGAGTAAACTTCAATCAAATATAAGCATGAAAAGACTCAGAAGTGTACAATATATTGCAAAAATTAAAAATCATGTAAAATTTTACCTGATCATCGTCTTGATCCTGTATTGTATGATGAACGATAGAAGGGAAAACAGGCACGATAACAGGTAATGATTTAGCTAACGTAGAATGACCATCCCGCTGTCCTCTTGGCATATGAATCTCCTCGTTTTGGCTTGAATCTAAATATGTTAATTATTACAAACTTAAACACAAACTTAAATAAAACACAAGGATATTAATGATATATATAAATTCTATAAATTCATACCATCAGTATCAGATCCATCAGTGTCTTCCGAAGAGGATAGAAGTTCTTGGCTGGCTGTGTCTGTATCCTCCATTCCTTCAAAAGGAAACAATACTTCTGTATCGAAGCTAGCTGATTCCTTGGTACTAATATACACTGTATCCTTTTTTCTCAAATTTTCATTCTGTAAAGTTTATTATCCAGATTCAATAATAATTATTAAAATTATAATTATAAGACTTTTGATCTGTACATCAAGTAATAATTTAAAAGAAAAAACTTTGATAAATGACTTACATTAATGCTACTTTTAGAGGAGTGTCTGGTAGCTGTTTCGTGTTTAACGTTTGGGCTACTAGATATTTTTGTATCACTGAATATTATATTAGACTTTGGATTTACTGTACTAGCTGCAGAGGTAGTCATGATACTTTTAAAACCGTCAGGAGTTGTTGGCGGAGTTTCTATATTATTGGTTACTCTACTTGTCTCGTCACCTCTACATACTAGTCTAATTATAAAAAAAAAACAAGTTATTATTATTATTATATAATATAGTAATATACACATACTTATAAAATTACTTTGATAACAGCCTATGTTCATTGTGTGCTCTTTCGCGAAATTGTTCCAACAATTGATGCTGCTCAGCAGTGAACGCATGTATTTTATCTTCTATAGTTATTGTTTGACGTTGTATAGCCTCCTGTAACTGTTGTTGTAATCCACCTAGGGCCACTTGAATCGCGTTAGGTAATTGTGAAACTAGATAAATAAAACATAACATATAACGCTAAGATAATATATGGATACATAATATGCAGATATAAATGAATTATTTTAAAATCCAACAAAATTAAATACATGTTGAACACATATATACACATTACTTACCAGAAAATTTAGGCTGTTGCAAATAATCATCGAGATCTTCCAAACTATGATTAATTACTACCCTAAATATTGGGCTATAATCTGGATTGGATTTTAATTTATTTATTTCTTCGGGAGATAGCTATAACAATATAATTATCTTTCAAACAAGTTTATTCAGAAGTTAACAAGTCCATAAAAATGAATGATATATCTCTGATAGGTATTATTTTTGTAATTTATAACAACAAATTAAACAACAAATGTATAATTATTATCTGCAATTAATATCATATGCAGAGATAATTGTTTTTGATAAAATCAGTTGTTTATCTTAGACTGAGATTCCTATCTGAATTCCACCCAAATATCACATCATTTTTGTTTATTCAATGTTAAACAAGGATGGCATGACACCTAAGCCGTTTCAAACTCAACTTGTTTCTCATCTCTTTTCAATTTTAGGAAATTGGAAAGAGATGAGAAACAAGTTGAACCTCGGTTAACCGTGAATTATGAAACTGGGGCTTAGGGAGAATCTAGATGAGAATTCGATCTCATTCTTTATCCTTAGATAAAGAATGAGATCATAATAAATTATTTTTCATAAGTTACACTAAAATTAAATAGATAAAAATTTTGGAAAGGCAACAACAAGAATATAGGTAGAGTCAATCAAGTAAACACGGTTGTTACTTCTCCGGCCAAAGATTCTTAGTTTTTTAAACAAAAATGCTGACAAAAAAGATTTCATACTATTTTTTCTTTTTTTAGAAAAGAAATTCACTATAAAATGGTAATTTGAATGGCACTTAATATTGAACAGGAGAAGTAGCAACTGTGCAAGTAAAACAAATTATTTATATGGCAAACACAAACAGATTATTTTGATTAAGACCATCGTCTCTTGAAATATTAACTTAATATCTCTCTTGCAACACGTAAGTTTTGTCTAAAACTTACAAGAATATTGTTATTAATGAGGACTAAAGCAGCACCGTATTCTCTGTGAACTGCGTGAGTATACATTGAGCAATTGCAACAACGGTGTACAATCCAGGATCCAACATTTCTTTTTTCCATTAAACCAGGTTGTTCTTTAGTAATTTTTTCCAATTCTGATATACTCGCCAAATCCTGTCAAAAATAAAATCACTATCTATATAAAAGTTATGCGTTTCGCGGGTTTCCTCCATGTCCAGATCCATTCTTGAAATGCCAACGTTTCGTGAACCTTGCAGTCCACTTCATCAGGGCAAAGAGCAGCCTGATACTGAGCAGTATCGTTTGCATTTAAATGTTGGCATTTCAAGAATAGATCTGGACACGGAGGAAATCCGCGAAACGCATAACTTTTATATAGAAAGCACCCGTGGAAGCTTCAAGAATATTAACTCAAAACAAAATCACTATCTGTTACACTGTCATTAATAATTAAATCGTTCTATATTTTAATTCCAATTATATATACATAAGTAATTCATTATAACAGTATGACTTTTATGCAGATATTATTTTTTTTAATGCTAAAAGAATTTAATATCTAAACAGAAACGTCATATCGATCAATGTTCACTAATCTCATGTGAATATTAGAAAAAACATTTTATATAAAATCAAAAAGATGTACAAAAGATGGAAGGTGAGAACCAGCTTGAACAAAAAATTAACATAATACGACGGGGTCCCAAAGTATAAGATTATTGCCGTGCTGCAAAAAAAAAACATGGAATTGATCGCATGAGTTACATGATATGTCAAACTGAGATCCATTTATGAAAATTGAAGCATATATTTTTTCATATCTACTACACATCTCTATGTAAGATTAAACTCTAAATTTATATCGGTAAAGAGGTGAAGATAAAACTTTAACTCTAAATTCAAACCGATTTTAACTTTGCAATGAAACAGGCGAGAAGCGAAAGAGGGAGAAGGGGATGAGACAGAACACTTTTTTTTAATTATTTGTTTTTAGATCATGGATTTTTCGAAAAAGAGAAAGGCAACGAGTGAAAAAGCTTTTATTTACTTCTCGAAAAAAGGCATCAGCACGCTCTAGATCTGTCAATTCAACGTTAACCTGCTGCAATTCAGCGCTTCTAGACTTGATGGACACATTCAGGCACTTGCAGGTGACGTGCATCTTTCAATTATCGACAAACAATCGGCAAATACGAAGTCTAGACTTTTGAGTGACCAGAGAACACAGCGTTCCTTTCTGTCTTTCTCAGAGAGGTCTGAGATGCGCGATCCAACACGAACTACGCACCACTGCGTATTTGATTGCAGCCTGCTCTCTGCAGGTGTAGTTTTGATTTGATTCAGCTGCGCTGAATCTCTCTCTCTCTCTCTCTCTCCCCTCTCTCTCTCTCTCTCTCTCTCTCTCTCTCTCTCTCGATTGTCCAGTACAGAACTCTCAATTGCTCTCAATCAAACGGATATCGTCACCGCGAGACATCGTCTATCAACGAAGAAGCATCAAGATTCGTACCGATATATATCGTCAGAGAGAAATTAAGGTTTCTCTCTGATATCGTTTGCGATCAGATATAGCTTAAGTTGATGAAGCAACCATCTCTCTCGACTTGAACCGATTGTTCAATGTTGTTCTTCCGAAAAAGACTATTTACATCATGGCACCAACTAAGAATGAGAAAATAAGTGGCGCAACGCGCGAACTGCTATACATATATTATCACGCGAGCATTCGTTTTGGAGAACGTCGTTTTGATCAATATGTACAAATAAGAAAGAAAAGCCTGAATTTCCTATAATTTTAGGTGCTTTCCAAGAGACACAGTGTAACACATATATTTTTGTTTGCCCATGTTATACCGAGTTGAAATGATTAATGATCACAGTGTTAAAAGTACTGACTATCTGTCGCTGGAAGGCACCATTTATATATTGAAACAATCAGAAACAATGGACGAATGAACTGCCGAACTCGGCTGAACCAAACAGTTTGCAATTACGACGTCTATTGTTAAACAAAGAGCTCAAGTATATCGATGAAATTCAGAGAACTGGCTCAACCAGGCTCGACTAATGTTTCTCCTTTCGATTACAGTTTATCATATTTTCACTCAATGTTTATATCCAACTTCAAAGAGAGCGTAAGCACTCTAGTGAGTGAGCTAGCGTATTTGTGTGTCTGAATGCATCATGTCCATCTGATACGTCTTGGTCCTTGGCCGATTTCATAATTATTGATGCATCGATTCACACATAGAAATATGTGTGCTTAATGTTATGAATAAACGATAATGAAATCGAATGTATATCTTGAAAGCAGGTGAAAATTACAAAAGTGAGCAAATTTTCTAGATGTTAATCAATAAAATTATAAATACTCCAATAAATTCGCTCACTTTGGCATCTTCTCTTACCGCGTTACAAGAAATATAATTCATTCCAAAGCGATTGATTCACAAATTTCATATAGGCTGCGTTCTGTTATTCATTGCGAATGCGAATACTCAAAATCTGTAGTCACGAACTAGAGAATTTCAGTACTCATAATAACAGAATGTATAATATACATAGAAGTGAATTGATTCACGATATCATATGATTCATTGGATACATGGTATCATAATTCACAATACAATATACAGATTTTCCCAAAAACACCATGTAGAAAAAAAAGATCAATTATATTAATCGCTGACATGATTGACGATAACATTAATAAGTTAAAATTTAACACTCAACGTAACTTATCCAAGACTGGCTATCTTCAATAGCTGGTAATTGTACCTTGTACCCAACGATAATGAAAAATGTGAGATATGATAGTCTTCTTCCCTGAAATCGATTATTTTTATTGATCTATTGTTATTTGTATTATACTGGAAATTGTCATTGAGAGTACGTAATCACTGAACATTTAAACTAATTATACTGATAAACTTAATTCTTCGGGCATTTTTATTTTATAAATTCCATATATATTTAACAAAGAAAGAAAACTTAAAGTTAATTAAACTATAACGTTGTCTCGTACTTGTTCTATTATACTTGTAAATATACAGTCATAAAGATGTATCTATATATAATATTGTACACTACCAGCACCAATAAAATAGTGATCATATTTGATCACAACTATTAATATCATATATATAAATATTACAATATATCAATACATCTATAACAATAGTCAATAAAAAATTATATATACACATACATGTACAATTGCTGGGATATACATTCGGAACAAAATACTTCAATTGAAATAAATACATAAAAAAATGCCATATTACAAATTTTATATATGCCACTGTTTCATTCATCAAATTCTGTTTTCATCTTAAAAATTTCTTCCTTCCATTTAAAATATTCGTTGAAACGTATTGCAGCGTATCTGAAAAAATATTTAAAAATTCACTATAATAATTATATATATTTGATCAAAGTATTTCATTTTTATCCTAAAATTTTGATAAGTCTATTATACAAGAAAATAATCGATTGTCGAATTATTATTGCCGTTATTTTTATTAGTGTGCGTATATGCGATAGTAGTAGATATGATAATAGATAGTTTCATATATATATAGAAGAAAGCCCCTATTATGAGATAGTGGCGTTCTACTAAACTAATAAATTATTGGTTCCATCATAAATTTATTGCTCTTGGATTGAAAACTATTTAGTAGAAAATTCATTATTAGATCATACCTATAGTCATTGTAAAAGATTTTAGAATTTGGATGTCTTCAAGTTTCATTAAGATGATCCTTTAAACCTTGTTTATTATTTAATAAATAAATATTTGACAATAAATTCTTCATGTACTGATAGAGTAAGGTCGTACTAATAGAGTAAGGTCGTACTAATAGAAAAATATGGGATATATTGAATTGTTTAATTACAGAAGTTAAATTTGATGATTATAAAACCATAAAGCATGGAAATCATAATATGAGATATCTAGGGTATTTCTAATATGAAATAACCCATGCTCCTATGTTATAGTGAAAATCGTTGCTAAAGTATAAATATTATTGTACAATAATAAAAAAGGACAATCGGACGGATGAACGTCGAGTGCCTATTTCTGCGATACTTGATTCCAACTACCTGAAGACGAGTTCTGAATATAATCTATCGCATGCTTATTTTTCGCGAACGCTAGCTCTGTTTGTTTGTATTTTAGAAATATTAAATAAAGTTTTTTAATTGCAATACTGATATACTTGGTGTTTTACTATCGATTTCTCGGGGCATCTTATATTAGGAGTACAATTTTTTGATTTTGCGATTTGCTCACTTTTTACATTTCTTTAATTTTAAATAAAAAAATGGAATTTGAATTAAATTTTATATAACGTTATCTTAAAGCTTATTACTTTCCCTTCAAAATAACGTATTATTTTTTTAAATTCTGCCTGGATTTCTTTCTGGATTTCTAGCATTTATCCAAAATAAACTCAGTATCTCATAATAGAGGCCTTTCCTCTATATAAATATAAATAGTATGTATGTCTACTATCTTTCTACTATCATATCAGATATATTTGATACATCATTTGTAAATATGTTTTATTGATAAATAAAAGCACTTACTCTAAAAAATCAAAATCAATATGTGAATGCTCGCTCTGGATGAGAGCCCAACAGCCCCAAAAAAAATGCGGCAAAGGAGTAAATTTAGTAACTTGCCAATATAATTTGTCAACGTCTTTTTCGGACACATTAGTCGTCGCGTTGTATATTTGCAAATATTTCTTCAACCACATTTTTTGAAAATTTTCATCCGGATATAAAGAATAATCCGGCTCGTCAAAACCTTAAATGTACCAGGTATTTAAAATTTTATTTAATATACTTTATAATATACTTTGTTGTTTTCTGTAATACACTTTATGTATTACAAGGTAGTTATGTATACAAAGGTAGGTTGTCTAATACATTTGTAAGATTGAAGAATGCGTAATTACCGGCAAATTCTGTAAAGTGATTAACTATATCAAACGCCTGATAGTTGAGCGCAGTATATTCATAATCGATAAAAACGACACTTTCCTGTTTTTGATTGTACAATATATTTCCTAGTAGAAGATCATTATGAGCGAATACTACAGGACTATTCACTTTGGAAAGTGTACTTTTCAATAGCTGATATTCTTTCTCCAATATTGCATAGGATGGTATCAACATTTCAAACCTTAAAGTAGAAACTATTACAACAACTAAACTATTGAATATGTCTTATATGTTCAAAGGAAGTATCTATTTATAAGCGCTTACTTTGCTTGCTTGAGAGAATCCGAAAATCTTTTGGGTATAATTTGCATAAATTTCTTTATTTTTTCCCAAATAAAAGCATCTTTTGATATAGATTCATTTTCAGATTCAAGATTATGCATTTCAGCCATACGTTTCGCAATTAATGGGTATACTTTTGGATTTTTGACTGTTTCAGTAGTGAGAGTTTCACCTTCCAAGAATTCATAGGCAAATCCATTGTTAAATGTAGCATAAATGCAATGAGTATAGCCAGCCTTATTCAATATCTATGCACAAATATTTATTTTATATACATTATATTGTTTACACATTAAAATTTAAATTTGTTATATTTTTCTTTGTATAATACTTATGCATAGGTATATGTGTAGGTTAATAAAAAAAAATGAATGCAAATAAATTATAACAGTTTAATTATAAACTGAAATATCACCAAGATAGCGCCGTGTATAATAACTTTGATAAAATCTTTACCCGGATATTTTTTATTTCGCTTTTTCTGTCAATCAGTAAATCCGAATTATTGCCATAAATTCTAACCAGGATCATATCTGTATAATGTCCCATGTACCATATTCCTATCAACTTATTTGTTCTTCCATCAGTAAATATCTGAAATAAAAGAAAAAAAGATATTCTTTTTCCTAATTATTTCGATTTGATTTACATATCATCAGTAATGGTAAAGATAGTATTGTTATCTGAAAACTCTTTTGTTACTTATGTCAATGTTTAAAATCATGTGGGTGCAAGAAAAGGTTAAAAAGCTATTAATATTTCTTATTATTTAATTATGAAAACAAAATTGATAAAACTCTGCATTTATGAAAGAATGAATATATATAAATCGAACATAAGGAAAATACAAATTCCAATCTGCACTACAATTTCAATTCTATGACGAAAATTGAAATTGTATTGCATGTCAGGTAAAATAAGATTACCAGTAGACAAATAAAATATAATATATTACTATAAAAAGGGCACTATAAATATAACGATTTATTTTTTAAAAGCAAAAGGGACATAAGAGATATACAATTTAATTTTGAATTCAATTATTATTATCATTGTTAAGTTATTTTTCTATTACTTCTTATAAAAGGATACCGAAAATTACCTTAAAATGCAATTGTTGCAAAGGCCAGGATGGTCTAATTCTCTTTATAATATCTTTAGCACCAACAATGATTTCATTCTCATCTATTGTAATGTTGAAATGTTCCTCACATGCACTCATAGCTTAATGCTATTTTATGGAATAATAAAAGTTTTTTACTTAATTATTATTTTAATAATAAAGTGCAGATAACGTGGACAAAATTTAAAGACTCAAGGAATATTCTATTTGTAATGCATTGATTAGATATCATACAATGTGAATCTATTGGCTATAATTTTACTATAAATGAACAAAATATTTAATTAAAAAATTTGTATGCATATATGTACAAAAACAAAAATGTAAAAACATAACACTCAATCCTCACGAATGTTTCACGGC
>NW_017305376.1:806539-821369 GCF_001594115.1 Trachymyrmex septentrionalis
ATTACTGATAAGCGAGGATAACATTATAGTCAATTGGAGAGAATGATGAAATTCAAATGAGTGTGCATAATGAATAATATCTCAGTTTAAAGATGCCATCAAAGATTATAGTTTATTTACACACGTAAAAATTTTACGTACTAGATTTGTTAAATTATTCTCGAAAGTTCTTTGAGGTGTGTAAATACATAAATTTTTAAATCATGTTGTGCTATACCACGTAAGGTTAATAATTATGAGATTATAATCATTCCATGTAATCGTTACCAATTATTTACAATTGGTATTTGGATGATACAAATATGCACACATATCGATATCACAAAATAACATCTCGTCTTTGATTTTAATGAAAACTCGTCATACGTGGCTATGTGACGTAAAGCGCATGATGCACGTGATAATAATCTTGGTACAGTGGCCCCGACTACAAGCTAAGTCGATACGGCCAGAATCGAAATTGGCCGCCGGAGGCGGCGAGTCTCGCAAGTGGCATAGAGTAGTCGAACGAGTTAAGGGGGGGAGCATATGCTCCATACACAAAACGAAAGTTTCCAGAGAGATCGTGAAAGCGAGCCCGGCTGGGGAGTTTTAAATGTTGAGGTTGTTTGATTTAAAAAATGATAAAAGCAAACGGCATAGCTTAGGGGAAGGATTTTTAAGGAGGGGGAAGATATCATTAGGAGTTACAGATGTACGTGAATAAGAGCTGTTAATACTAGTATATATAATGAGTTTGTCAGCCTTAGGGGAAGTGAGCGGACATGAGAAAATGATATGATTAATATCCTGAGTAGAGAATCGCCGCAGGGACAAGCCTTAGGTGCAACTATATTTTTTCTGTGAAGGCTGTAGTTGAGGTTGTAATGATTTGCACGTAGTCGATTGATTAAGACAATCTCCTCACTTTTAAAGAAATATTTATTAAACCATAGTTTGTTGGTTTGAGAACAAAAAAATTGTTCATAATGTAGGCCTTTCCATCTAAATTCCTCGTCGAGATATCTCTGTATTGTTCCGCAGCAGAATCTTTAGCTTCTGAAAATAAATCAGAGTAAGGGATCTCCAAATCTATTCTATCACCTTATTTAACCCAGCTTGGCGTGCTCATCCGCCCTTTCATTACCCTCTATGCCCTTGTGAAAGGGGATCCAAACGATTCTGATGCAAATGTTCATTCTTGATGCTAAGTAGAATTGGTTTTTGATGGCATAGATCAAGTAGCATCCAATATCCAGGCGAGATGATGAAAAGGATTCCAAGACACTCTTTAAATCCATAAATATAACCGCTTTGGAAATGTTTCTATCGCATATTATTTTCAGTGTGACGAACAGAGCCCAGGCTTCCGCCGTTAAGATTGAGGCATTGGCTGGAAGACGATGCATAAACTCCAGATGTAGCGAAGGTGAGTATATGCCAGCACCCGTGCAGTTATCCTTCTCAAATTTGGATCCATCTGTGTAAAAGCAAACGTAATGTACTTCCTGTATGAGAGAATGTATAAATTCCTGAAAGCAGCTAAAAATAGACTCCTTGGGGTATCATCGTTGACCCCAACCACTACGCTTGAGAAATCTATAGTAGTTATAGATATACAGGATATGGATATAGGAAAGGAACCAAGAACATTGAGCGTTTAATATCGTTTTTCAAGTGCTTTAACAGAATATATTTCTTAAGAATAGGAATGCTTTGACATGCAGTGGAGCGAGAGAAATAGTAGTAGAAATAATTTCCAGCTGTTCCAAGTTTATCCACAGGCAGACTGCTACGCCTCGAAAGTTTTTAACCAAATATCTAGACGCAAGATACCATAGTTGAATCTAATGCGTAAAGGAGGCTCGCGTGCTTCAGCCAGCATGACGCTAGTAGAAGTTCTATAACCTAAGGCTATGCGAATTGCTTTCCATTGCAAACGTTCCAAACATCAAAAGACAGTTTTATTCCCTTTGAATTGGAAGACATGACTGCCATATTCAATAGCTCCCCTAAAGACAGCGCGATAGATAATTAGAAGAAATTGAGGGTGAGCGCCCCACGAAACGCTAGATAAAGCAGACATAATATTGACGATTTTTCTACCTTTGTCGATTAAATATTTGAGATGAGCCTTACCTGTCAATCTTCTGTCAAAGAAGATGCCTAAAAATCTGCAGGTCTCAACAGGAATGTCTCGGTTATCAACCCTAAGATGTGGAAACGCAAGAGCAGATCTGCCCTTCGAGAATACTATACATTGCGATTTGGACGGCGAGATGTTCAGACCTTTGTTGTACAAGTAAGTAGAAAGAGAGATTCTTGAATGGAAGCAACAGCCACCTTTAAGTTGGTGTTTGAAGAAAGATCACAAGGTCGTCAGCATACATCAAAATGGTGATCCCATCATCTAGACAGCTTCCAATATCATGTAGGTAGAGATTAAATAGGATTGGACTGAAGAATGAATCCTAAGGCGTGCCCTTATGAGCCGTGAGAGGGTTATTAAGTTTACCATTATTAACAAAGTTCTCTTTCCATAATCAAGTTTTGAATGAATTTGCAGATCTTGGCAGGGGCGTTAAAACTCCTTAGCGTTTCTATAAGGATTGAAGGCTAAACATCAAACGCCCCAACTATATCGATAAAGACGTAGATAGTAAAAAGGCTAGCTAAATTAGCAGCATGAATGCGATTAGAAAATGTGATGAGATTATCCGCGCACGAACGAGCTGAAATTCGGGAAGAATGAGATATGATTCGACATACCATCTTAATCTGTTATATAGTATATCTCTAAGAAGGCAAGAAAGCAGTGAGATTGGTCTGACACCCTTACCGGAAGATTTAGGGATAAGGACAACCAAGGATTTTTTCCAGTCAGGTGGGATTACACCCTTGTCAAGAAAGCCGTTGAAGATTTCCACCAAGGTTTCCTTGAAGTGATCAGGGAGGATAGAAATGATGCGATTGCTGATCTGGTCAAGGCCAGGGGCAGAAACGGTTTTTGATTCCTTAATAGCGATGTCAAGCTCGGTCCTTGAAATCGGAGTATCTATTTCAGCGATAAGATTAGAAAAATTATTACGGTCTTCAGTCAGCATGTCTGAGAGAAAGAGAGAGTGATAATTGTATTATAGGCAAGAAGGAGGACATAACTTGTTGAACGCATCTTCACTAGTAGCCTCGAAGTCGAGAGAGTTAATCTGTGATATATCGCTGTTCTTGTTCTTAAAAGATTTGACTAGGGACCATAATCTAACCGAGGGAGTGCGATGGTTAAAACTACTACAGAATTTTTTCTAGCCGAATCTTTTTTCCCTACGTAGAGTTTTAATGGTAAGAGCGCCTTGTTTTTTGTAAGCCAAGTAACTTTCCCAGGATAGATTGCACTTATATTCCACAGTGGAAAGTTTTCTCGCTGCAACAGCGTCGCGACAAGTATCGTTCCACTAAGGGGGCTGTTTACGCCGGTCGTTTAAAGAGCGCTGTCGCGGTTGCTTAGCTTTGCTCGGAGCAGCGAGCTCCATGACATGTTTAATTTCCTGTATTAAATCCTCGTAAGCCTTCAATGGTTGATTATGTGAATTGCAGGAGGAGGGGAGAGCAGTGTTGCTCAAAATGATGCTCAATCTATCGGTTTCTTGTTTGTTTAGGTTAATTTTATAATAAAATCTAAACCTTGACTGGAGGGGAGCGACCCAGTTGTAACTTTACAGGAAGGTGGTCGCTATAGTCAGAATCATCTAGAGTACTAGAGGAGCAGATAAGAGCGAGATTAGAAGAAACTATGCACAAGTCGATGACAGAGCGCCTGTAATTAGAAGGTTGAATGAGGGTGGGTGTACAGTCATTTAGAATAATGACGCCGAGGTCATGCAAGATTGCCAATAGAAAACGACGTTGCCCTCTCGATCGACATATTCGCAGCCGTGTGATGTGCATTAAAATCACCCACAAAAATGAATCGGGCCTTTTGGCCGAAAGAATTGAACATATCTTGCAATAAGTCCCCGGAAGTATCCTTATCTGGGTGATGATATACGTTGATGATGTATAAAGGCTTATTATTCAAAAATTTTAATACCCTGAATCTCGACTGAATGATGCGATATATGGCTAAGATGAAGTATCTGAAATTCGATGTGGCTTCTGATCAGAATACAAAGGCCCCTTTGACCTTGAGACAGTATATCCTTTCTAACGCATGAAAAACCAGGCATCGAAAAAGGGATGGAGCAGTCAAGTAGTGTTTTTTGTAGACAACAAGATCAAATTCAGAAATGAAGTCTGTTAAATGAGGAATTTTACCTTTTACCCTCTACAGTTCCTGCATGTATAATAAGTAAAACCAGTAGTCGAGATAGTACTTTACGAGTGAATTTTGCTAATTAAAAGATTGAAAGTAGCGTTATTTAATAAATCACAAGCGATAGGCGTATTGCTGAGTGCGAAGATAGAAAAAATGAGTTGTAAAAGTTAGATAAAGTCGAATTGGTTGTGGGTAGGAATCGTAGGGTGTTGTAGGAAGAAGGTGAGGGAGAAGAAGATGGAAGACTGGAATCCATATTGACATCCGGTTAATTAAGTTGATCAGAATGAGTTGAAGCGAACGCAACGCCATTTCTAGTCGAGGGTGTAGGGATGCCTCCATTACAGTAAAAAAGAATGTCTTCCCTGGGGTCACGTAAAGAATCATTGAGCTCGGTCCGTGCTTGAGTATAAATATATGGAGAGGGCTTGGTCCGAGCGGTTAAATTCTTTCCAGAAGGTATTAAGATCTTCTCAAATTTTTAGCGGCAACACTGGCATAAGAGTGGTCTTCATTGATTAATCTATTTACCAGATCAGAATTCAAGGGAGCGTATCTATTGCCATCCATATTGCTGCGCTGTGAATCCGAATTAGTTCTCTTGGTCAGAGAAGGAAAGCTGTCAAAATCGAATCTGATATCTCGTTCAGGTGTCGGGAATTCAGAAGAAATTCTCTTACAAGCAAGGAAATATTTTCTTGGGCCGTTAAAGTCACAATTTTCTTCTGCTTGATGACCAAGGTACATTCATTGGAAGTGGGAAGATGACCGCCGTTACAGTTGATGCATTTAGGAGGCATGTCCTTGAGATTGCAATCTTGAATATTGTGGGCTACGCCACACCGCATCTGGCGCTGCTTCTGCAGGATTTGCTAATATGTCCTGCTCTATAGCAATTATAACAAATGCGCATTTTAGAGACAAAAACAGAAATCTCATGCTTGGTGTGAAACAAGGAGACGTGCTTAAGAAGTAACTGGCCGGCAAATTTGACACACATTGACTTGGATGGTATAATTTCAGTTTTCCCGTCCTTGTTGGATCTGCGCATGAGGCGGCTAACCTCGGTAACTTTGCATTGAGAGGCCAAGTGTCTTTTGACAAAATCTTCTTCGATGTCAACAGGAATGTCTCTGTTTTGAGTTCTACCAGAATTTTACCTCGACCAATTTTATGGCATTCAATAATGTCGTTATATGCAATCTGAGAGATAATGCGACAGACGTGCAGTGGATGCAGTGCGGTTTGCGTATCCGATGTAACCAAATATGCATGAACAGCAAAAGGAGGTAAGTCAGAGGAGGTATAGAAGTTCTCGAATGTAGCGTTCTTAATCTTACCTGCCTTGTTCTGTTCTTTGCTTACTTATGATTAGCCGTCTCAAGCTAAGAGGCATGGCTAGATGTATCTGGGGACGTTTGTATGCTGTCTTTCCTGCCCTGCTTGCTGGCGACAGACTGTCTCTCTAAGGACTCAGGGCCTTGCCTTTTGCGGAGAGGTGGATTGTTCTTATTAGCCTCGCAAGGGACAGGAAGAGGCATATCATCAGCAGGTGGTGCAGAGTCCTCTTCTGAGAAAGATAGGTCCATTACCTCGTTGTGGTCTTTGCTAATTGTCACCTTGGTAATGGCTTGTAGAACAGCGTAGGTGCCTGGAAGTCGCTCCCCCTGTAAAGAAGCTTCCAATTTTTTAAGCTGACGCATTTTCTTCCTCACTAGATTGTAAAGGGAGCTTTTTTTGCCAAGTTTAGATTTGGGGCGCAATTTCAACTTGCTTTTGCTCGTTAAAGGGAAAGAAGAGGCAGAGGGAGATTGTTAATTTTGTGAAGATCTGATAAAAAAATAGATTCTTTCACCAATGAATAAATAACTTAACTTGAATAAATAAAATTTTTTAAGAAAATTATCTTTACTTGATTAAAATTCTGAAAAAAATTCTAAAAAAATTAATAGTAATTTGAACAAATAACATTCTTTTAAAAGAAATTGTCGTTTTTTAATTAAAATTCTATAAAAAGTAAATAATCACATCATTTCGATAAAACATTCACCCGTAAGATCGCAGTTATCATTTCGTAAGAAGAATATATCGTCCAAATTATTGTTAAAAATGTGTAGAATGTAATGAAAAATATGTTAAATGGTGACGACAGATATATTTAATAGTCAGTATAATAAGAAACTATGTGTGTCTGTCGAATCTTCCGGAGATATTATTTGAACGTTGTTAACAGTAAGGCAAACTGTCTGAGAGACGATTAATAGATTGACAAAAAGACTCGATAAAAACAATGTGTCGATTATGAACAAATTTTGTTCATAATCGGTATATACGCTTTATGAAGTCCCTCGGTGTTTGCAGATTGAGACTGTTTTTCTGTTTTTTGATGTTTAACATCTTTCTCTCTCATAAATTAAGCATTTATTGTAACACGGCTCTTTGTCTAATATCTGGATGTTATTCCAATCAAAATCATGTGTCATTTGCATCCTATGTTCGGTGATTACAGAACGGGTAGATATATTCCAACGGATTGAGGTGTAATATGATTGAGGTGTTCTGCAATTCTAGTTTTTAAGTTATCTACCCGTTTGTCCGACATAAGATACATCACAATCGTTGCACATGCTCTTGTATACTACATTGTTCTTTGAATGGTTTGATTTTTAATCCTTTTGCACTTTATTAAACTTGCTCAATTTATTAGAACTATAATATGAGACTTTGATGTTCTCTCTATTAAATTTTTGAAATTTAAAATTTTTCGGTTATCGATGGAATAAAGGGTACCATAAATTATAATGTTGCAATCCTTGATTTTTCATTTTTATTTTTATTTATACGATCATGTACTACTATCCCTCCATGCTATGTTTCTGATTCTGTCATTGATAGTATCAAAAATGAATTTCAGGGGGTAATCATTCTCAATTAGTGTATTGATTATTAATGTCAGATTTTTTAAATAAAATTCTAATTCAGACAATAATAGAGCTCTGTCAACCAAATTAAATATTATCCCTCTTTTTTGGGAGACTAGATGATTCGAAAAATAATTTAGGAATCTTCCCAAAAAAGTCAGTTTCTGATACCAATCAAAGGTTAAATGGTTTCCTTTGACCATGATCGTGACGTCAAGGAAGTTTAATGAATCAGAATCTATTTCTAACGTGAATTTGTTAAAGGCGTGAAAAGAGTTGAAGCAATCAAAAAATAAATTAATCTCCGAAGAAGGAACAGCAGCTAATAGATCGTTCACATATCAATAATAGAACAAAAACCGACTATAAAAGACAATAATGACGTTTTCTCTAACTTCTGCATTACTAGGTCTGCAATGATGGACGACAACTGAGATCCCATGGGTGTTCCAAAATTCTGTTTATAAATAGTATTATCAAATATGAAATATGTAGAATCTAAAACAAACTGCCGACAGAAATTCTGTTTTAGGTAAGTCACATTTTTTGGAGATTAAATTCCAATTATCATTCACATAATCAATAGCCGTATTCAATGGAATGTTTGTGAAAAGAGAAGTTTAAAATTATCATCCATTCTTAGATTTTTGATAAGCTGAAAACTATTTTTTATGTAACTATCAGCTTTGGGAATTGTTTCGAACATGATGTTGTACAAATATGAGGTTACCCTGCTGCAAATTCCCATGGAAAATTTTCCTATGGGTTTGTCTAACTATGGGTACCGGTAATAAATTCGACTGGTCCGTCTGAGAGAAGATCCCATATTGCTGTAAACTCCCATGGGTTTTTTCATGGATTCCTATAGAGGATTATAAGATTCTGGCTGTGTTCCAAAATTTACTGCCAGTACTGAAAATCTGTAGTTTTCATGATGAGCACCATAGATTTTCAATACTGACAGTAAATTTTGGAACACAGCCTCTGTAGGAACTTGTTTAGTGTAAACAATTAATGACAACGGAGAAAAATATCAGGATGTTCCTTGTCTCGAACCTAGACTTAGTCTCTCTTCCGAGTTGATAGACTTCCGTCCTGTCACTGAGCCACACATCTCTGACGCTGATAGCTTATTCTCTGTTGTGTTTATTTCCTCTAAATTTCTTACAATAGATACCTATAGGATTTACACAACATGTATAGGATAACATAAGAAATATAGGAATCCAGTCTATGAAAAGAGGCTCCTATAAGATCGCATGGGAAAAAGAATGATGTGCACGTTGACGCAATCTTAAATGATATACAGGATGTCCCGTATTTGGGACTATTTTTGTGTGAGAGCAGATAAAGTAGATTAAACTGAGTCAAAAAGTCCTATATCATTTTGTAATTTTCACAATAGTTAATTTCTAAAAATTGTCGAATAAGCGGATAAAATCGACGCATAAAACAACTTTAAGATATTTTTCAGAGTTCTTTATGACATATTTATTTTAAAAATGTTTTTCAAAGAACTCTTAAAGATACCTTAAAATGGTCTAATGCGATTTTAGACATTTTGCTCATTGGATAATAATTACAAAAATTGCAAAATAATATAAGACCTTCCGGTTCAGTTTAATCCGCTCTATCTGCACATAAAAATAGTTCCAAATATTTGAGTGACTATACGTAATATCTTGTATAGTCCCAAAATAGTCACAAATATTCTGAGACACCCTGTATAGTCCCTATAATTTACATATTAGAGTGTGTACACAAAATGCTATAAAAGTAACTGACTGATGTAATTCCACGTGAAAATCTAAGATAATTTTTCCATAACTCGAAAAACTGAAAGTCACGTGATCGATAAACAAGGTGTGTTTGGTGATTCAAAAAAGTCATGAGTATATATTTTCTTTATGGCAATCTGGATTTTTTTTTACTCGACGTGGAAAGTACTTCATTTATTAATTATTATCGTGGCTTTTAGTTTTTAGGAGTTACGAATTATTCTCTCAAATTGATACAGGTACTTACTGGAATAAGAAAGAGATGCCTCATGGGGACTAAATACCTATAGGATACTACACTTTGACGTATAGGAACAGGTGTACATAGGACAGAGATGTGCATACGTCATTCTATGATAGCATTTTGCCTATAAGCATTTTCAGTATTACGTCGCATCGCTATTGAGATTTTCTCCAGTTTTAGGGTCAATGCATTTAAGCAATTTACCCGGGGGTCGAAAATCAAGTTGTGCGATTAAGGATAAAGATGTTCACTAAGAAGTATTGGATAATTACTCGGGAGGGTAATTTTAAACTCGGTGCCAAAAGAATACGAAGCTTATAGGCGAATCTGCGTTTTTCGAATGTCCTTGTAGTTAGGAAACGTGAGATTGATTTCCAACAGTTTGGAGGGAATATACACTTTTGCGGGGTGAATCTTTCGGGTTGTTTTGATTTAATAACTGCACTAATTTTTGGAAATAGAGAAAGGATCGTGGTTTGAAATGAGAGCTGATTTTATTTGAAATCTCAATCTCTTCTCTCGCTGTCTTCGTCCACCTTTAGTTGACAAGGAGGTAGCACAAAGAAATTATCAATGTTTTGAAGGAGTGCCGTAAAATGGGGACCACGCTATTGACAGCGATAGTCGTAGCAGTCCTTCGAATATGAGACAATTATAAATACTCCGAGGAAGCGATTTAAGACGGGGGCCACGCTATCGGCAGTCACAACAGCCCCTCGGATACTCGTACGTATATGTAGTTAAATCAGACGCAGAGCAGAGATTTAGGTTTCAGCCGATTCGGTTTAGTATTTTCGTTTTAAAAAGAAAAACAAAACAAGGAAAAGAAAAGAAAAAAAACATATGAGTGAGTTTCTGATGAGGATGGTTTTCATCTCAATTTCTGACTATGCTAGACAAATTTCTACTTTTGCTCTTTTATATATCCTCTGGTTGTTTCTGCTTTCGGCAGTTCCTTTTATATTTTGGAAATGAATGTGGGAAGGAATGTGTCCCTTCAGGACCAATCAATGTCCCTCAAGGTTTGGTAGAACCTGTACTCGCGCTTGTTTCCTTAAGATAAGGCAGCAAGGCTTCGCGTAAGCCCTATTCCCAGTTCTACTTTAATCTTAATAAAGGGTGTCCCAAAATTAACGCAAGATTTGAATTAAATAGAAAACACAGTTTTTAGTCTTTTGATTGTTATTTTTTTATTGAATCATAAAGTACATAGGATAGAGTTATTTGTGGAATAACACATCGGGCAAATGGCCTCCACGGCTTTGCATGCACATACGCACTCGTTTGTCGAAATTTTCCATGACCATTTTGCATAAATGTGGCTGAATTTCGTTGATGCAGCGTTGAATCTCCTCCTTTAATGCACGGGTGGTTGTGGGCTTGTTGACATAGACCTGTGATTTCAAATAACCCCATAAAAAGAAATCTAATGGTGTTAAATCACACGATCTAGGGGGCAATTTTGGCGATTAACAAAGCCATCAAGGTGAAAATGTGCTTTATCGCTTAGGATGATTTTGCTCGAAAAATCAGCATCCATTTGTTGATGATTCAATAATCCATTCAACGAACTCATTTTCACTAACCCTAAACTGTCAGCTGTTAAATTGTTTTTTTTTTGGGTTGCCAACACTTTACTGCACAAATGGCGGCAAATTCAAATCTTGAGTTAATTTTGGGACACCCTTTAGATAATTGTTGAGAGTTTTAATAATTTATAATAAAAATTCGGTTTTTCTTAACTAACATCCTTATGTGAGGCGAAGTAATGATGTATTGTATATAATACTACTTAATTATTAGGCATACATGCTACGAGGGCAAGTCAATAAGTTCTTAGAAAATCTGTCAGAAGGCACTCGCAGTGTCATGTCACACTTTTGACAAATAGCATCTTTCAGCTGATTACTGTCAAATTTTGAGCGGAATTCATCGCGTGGTTTCATTTCTATAAACGATTAAAGCGAACAATCTTTGTATTTTTTTACAAAATGGAAACAAACGAGTTCCGTGCAGTGATCAAACATCTACATATAAAAGGTTTAACGCCGAAAGAAATCAAAACCAAGTTGAATAATGTTCATAGCACATCTGCACCAGCATTTGCGACTGTACACAATTAGGTGAATGAATTTAAACGTAGTCGTACATCCACATGTGATGCACCTCGTTCGGGACGTCCAATTGAGGCTGCTACGCCAGAAATCATCGATAAACTCCATGATATTGTTTTGACTGATCGACGAGTGAAAATGTGCGCGCTTGTCGAGGCCACAGGCATATGACATGGCACAGTGATTTCAATTTTGCACGAACAATTGGGTATGAAAAAGCTATCGGCAAGATGGGTGCCGCATTTGCTCACTGTGGATCATAAGCGCGACCGTGTGACGATTTCAAAACAATGTTTGGAGATGTTTCAACATAATCCTGATGAATTTCTGCATCGTTTCATTACTGTGGACGAAACATGGATCCATTACTTTACACCTGAGACGAAGGAATAATCAAAACAATGGACTTCACCGGGTGAACCAGCTCCGAAGGAGGCGAAGACCGTGAAGTCGACCAGAAAGGTGATGGCCACAGTTTTTTGGGATGCACGCGGTATAATTCATATCGATTACTCTCCGTCAAAGCAAACGATCAATGGCGATTACTACGTAGCCTTATTGGATCGTTTCAACAACATTTTAAAGAAAAAACGTCTTTTGGCGAAGAAAAAAGTGCTCTTCCATCAAGACAATGCACGGGTTCACACGTGCGCAGCACCGATGGCCAAATTCAATGAATTCCACTACGAATTGCTTCCCCATCCAGCATATTCGCCAGATTTAGCCCCCTGCGACTATTTCCTGTTTCCAAACTTGAAGAAATGATTCGGAGGAAAGAGATTCACCACCAGAGAGCAGTTTCTCGCCGAAACAGAGGCTTATTTTGAAGGGTTGAACAAATCATATTATTTAAACGGCTTGAAAAAGTTGAAGAATCGTTGGATCAAGTGTATCGAGCTGAAAGGAGATTATGTTAAGAAATAAAAATGAATCGATAAAAAAAAATGTGTTTTACTATGTTTTTCTAAAAGTTTATTGATTTGCCCTCGTATTGTTTAATTATTATTTTGCCATGGCATTTCAAGAATGAATCTGAACACGGAGGAAACCTACGAAACGCCTAACTTTTAATTTTACAATATATAAAAGGTATGCTAAAGTTTCGAAATAAAGATAAAATAGGGACGAAATATTAAAACCAAGACGAAATACTAAATTAGAGATAAGATAAAGATAAATCGTATATTTATAATAAGGAAAGACAGAATTTTATCGGGATGTAATATCTCCCTCTTTAAGTCGTGCGTAATGCACTTAATGTGCGTCATGCACGTTCATGTATAAAATAGTAGAAAAATACATATATATACAAAGTATTGCTAATTATACGAGAAACATTTATAATTATGGATATATTCTAATAATATCCTTTTGTTCAGTAGTGATCTCGATGCTTTCTTCTTGATTTGTGATGTCCTTAGGCGGATTCGGATTTTGTTCTAAAATACAATAGTTAATTTTTCTGCTGCTTCCTCCTGAAATGCTTCCTTCCTTTTAGGTTTTTGGGGGAGATGTATAATTAAATTTATAACGGAATTCCAAAGGACTCCGATCAGGTGTAATGACCAGCCATAGATTGTGTGTATAGCGTATCCATGTATTATAGTGTCTATAATCAGTTTCACGGTTCTAATGAAGAAATAAATTCCGATTAATCCAGCACTTGCGTTGCAGAAGGAAATAAAATTTTCCCAGATCTTTTTCCATATATTTTCTGTGATTTTCTGGATTGAACTCTCGTCTAAGAGATATGAAAGAGAGATTCCTTGGGAGGCTATTGGTTCGCCTTTAACTCTTCGTGCCATAGCATTTAGTATCCCTCCTTTTTCAGCTAGGAACATTATGTAATCCCGTAGGTTTTCAAGATCTGTGCCACTGTATATGGCGCTTGCTGCTAGCGATCCAGGATTTGTATAGTACCATGTAGGTTTTGTCATGGGTTTCATAATTGTTGGAGGTAAGGAGTGTTCAGGAGTTAGTGTCATACGATACCATCCATCATTTAAAAAGAACATTGGAGATATGACACGATTACAGAAAATTTGTGTGCCTGTTTTAATTAATATATACGTTCGTGGGGATAAAAAGTATGTCTCGTTACCTTTCTGAACTGGAAGCTCTGAGTAATATTCTTTAACATGTTGAATTTTGACATCCATTGAAGTGCATTTGATGATATGCACTACTTCTTCAGAAATGACGGCCATGTATCCAGGTCCTTTCATAATCTGATATGCGAATTTGTCTGGTAAATTAATAGCGTCTGGTAAATTAAATGCGCCTTTTAAAACTTGTTCTAGATTGCAGCATTGTTTAAGGATATCTCTATACAGAAAGTTTATTTGAGAGCGTATATGTTTCTCTACATATAATATATAAATTTAGATTTAATATAGGTAAATATGTCTAGATTTTCAGTAGATAATCGATGTTTTGTAGCAAAAGATTCTCCCTTCTTGATTTCGAGGATTAATAGTTTCGGATGTTCCATTTTTATTAATGTATATCCACATACATTAATAATCTCTCTTCAGGCTCAGGGCTCTTCTCCAGCCCTGGTGAGTGCAAACGTTATATCCTGCGTTGATAATGAACAGACGATTTGTGGATGTTCAAAAAAGATGTCGACCATCCTATTAGCATATCCTTCGTAGAGAATGTCGTAATGATTAAATTTACAATAGTTCATTGGTAAATATTTCCAGAAGGTATGTCCTCCATCAATATCCATGCAAGTGGCGTCGATATATGAACAGATTGTGCCTGATTTTAGGCAAATCTGATTTATAGCAGTTTGATAAGAAGTTAGTGTGATGGTCATTGTTCCTTGTACGATGACATTATCCTAAGCGCCGTATGGATCAGAATATTGTGTGCCTGAACATCTAAATTTGTAGATCCCACAAAAGTACTTGGTCGCATCGTGGTTTGGTTTACTCTTAAACCATATATGTGTTTGTTGGTGTCGATGGAAAATATTCCAGTTAAATGCATCTTCCTACATTGATCTGCGGTTACTTCCAGAATGTATTCTGGATTCATTACCATTGAAAGATGCGAATACATGCCACAATAATATATAAATCAATTAATAGATTTTGCATTGAATCACTTCTATTGATTCGAATTTTGATAATTGAAGTAGTTGGAATATACGTCTTTTCGATTTGCGGCTGAGTTAGAGGAATGTCGCAGCTTTCGACATCTAGGAGAGATAAGGTTGTGACATTCAAATGTGTTGATCTGCAATCATATCCGACAATTCCATTAACTTGAGGGGTGTAGAGAATCCACATAAAGGCAAATAATAAGTTCGGCATCCTTTTGCGCTTTTCTAAAAATACATTTTAAAAGGGAAAAACAACTATGCATAAAATTATTCGCAAGATACAATGCATGAATATATTATATACGAAATACAATACTTATTATTAATTGCGCGCATACTTATATAATTTGTTTTAGGAATATATATATATATA
>NW_017305376.1:821469-823559 GCF_001594115.1 Trachymyrmex septentrionalis
TATACGTTCGGCGGACTCGCATGACTCTTCTTTCGTAGAGGAATTCGTCGAAACACTAAATTTTATCTTCTTTTCTTTTTTTTTCTACACTAAAAACTAAAACAAGGAATCCGGTATCTCCTCGTGAATGTCGCTCCGAGATAAACTAAATCAATAATAAATACGTATGGAAAGCGTAAGACCGGCACCAAGATTAACGGTCAAGTCGCGGACGATTCTCGCGAATCCGTAATTACAAAAATCTAAGAAACGGCACGCGATGTTCAGGGATAGATTCTGGGTGATCTCGTAGCGACGATGCATGCGCGCCTTCTTGATGCACGAGACGTACGTTTTCCCATAAATCTTAAGCTCATAAAATTTTGGAGGACACTTTCCCATACTACAGATTCCTGTCAACATCCTTTCCTCCCCCAAAATCTTGACCAATCCAAGAGCAAAGGAAAATCCTACTACCAGCTAACGAAACCTATTCCACCAATCCGAATTTGAGTAATCTGGGGCGATTAATATAAAAATCGCGGTTCCGCGGTCCTCGTCTCAGATTTTTTTTCCAAGTTTTCTCAAGCTACACTTGTCGCGCAATTTTCCTCTAAATTTAAAGAAGTTGTCGCGATATTCAAAAAGTTCCACCTGATTTTCGAAGATTTTTCTCCAGTAGAATCAGTGTTAAAGAAACATCACCAGCCTTGCACATCCTGACCGGAGGACCTCTAACGATAAGCATCTTAGTAGTAAGTCAGTATATCTCTATTCTCTGGCTCCCTCCTCGCTTTATCTTTTGGTAATTTCAATATTTCATTTTATCGTTTTTATTATTCATTTGTTTTATTTTATTTTTATTCTTTTCTTTCTTTCTTTCTCCCTTTTGACTTTCTATGTACAAAAAAATGAAAACATTGCAGTCCATTCACGTTATAATTTCAATCTGTCGCCGTCGCCCCACGATAATTGTTCGCCCCCTGTCGACCGGTCGTTCGTGTCCGCTAACACTATCATCATCCGAGGAAAATTAGGCCAAACTCTGTCGAATCCACTCACCAAAACCTTCTTCTCTTTTTATTCTCTCGCTATTCTCTCCATAACTCATCCCTTCCATTCTGCCACGATACTTTTCACACACACACATACACATGCGCGCGTGCACGCACGCACGCACGCACGCACGCACGCACACACAAATCATAATTATCAAAATTGTATTATTCTTATTGTATTTATTTTCTTTTTTTTTATTCAAAATGTATGATCAATATTGTTTTTTTTATGTTATACTATTATTAAATTAACTCCCCAGTAGTCTTTGTTCAAATATAACCTCTCCTCGTATTTTTAAGTTCTCCCGCGATTGCACTTCGCCCTCTCCCCGGTCACTTGAATTAAGTTCCATGACCGAAAGTCAGAGCATACGACCGTACTGGCGCAGCTGGCGTTAAAGTGCGCCCTTTCGGTGCACTGACCCAGTTTGGGTCCTTTAAAAGTATGTCCGACTTGTGTGTCCGTTTAGCGGAGCACGAGCAGAGGTTTCCACTTCGTCCTCCGTTCGACCCTCGGCTCGTTAGGAGCCTCCTGATTTGCGGTTCTTCCCTACGGCTCCCTTGCGGTCTGGACACGACCAAATCGGTCTAACAATTTGGTTCCTTGTTACGGTCACCCCCTCAGCTTCGCATGCGCGCAGAGCTTGGACGTACATATATACGAGGTCTGTTCAAAAAGTATCGCGAATTTTGTGTTTTTTCAAAAATTATTTATTTATTCATGAATATCTATTTTGTCCCCTTCAAAGTAATCCCCATCAGATATTATACACTTGTGCCAACGTTTTTTCCAATCCTCGAAGCACTTCAAAAAATTATTTTTTGTGATCTTGTTCAGCTCCTCCTTCGATGCCGTCTTTATCTCCTCAATCGTAGCGTAGCGTCGTCCTTTCATGGGCCTCTTCAGTTTCGGGAACAAGAAAAAGTCACAGGGGGCCAGATCTGGGGAATACGGTGGCTGCGGCATCATTAGTGTGTTGTTTTTGGTCAAAAATTCGCGCACAAGCAACGATGTGTGAGCAGGGGCGTTATCATGGTGCAAAAGCCAATTTT
>NW_017305376.1:824430-837121 GCF_001594115.1 Trachymyrmex septentrionalis
TGTGTGTGTGCGTGGGTGCGTGCGTGCGTGCGTGCGTGTGTAAAAAGATTTGGATTGTTACAATTCAAATCCCTCTTCATCTCACCCTTTTTCTAAATGAATATGAGACACCTTTAATTTATTAGGATAAACAATTTTTTTGCTTTCCTTTTACAAGAAGTTTTATATTACCATTAGGTAATATATCCAACATTGTGTGAGGACTGGAGTATTGATTACTGAGTTTGCCCTTCTTGGGTTCACACAATAAGAAAACTTCGTCATTGACTGAAAATGCTGAGGATTGATCTTTCGATCATAATACCTCTTGGATTTTATTTTGGAAGTTATATTTTCTCTGGAAGTTATAATTTTTGTATATTATGTGTATCCATTATGAGTTGTGTTAGATAAGTCAGATTTTTTTAATTCTTCTATATCATCAATAATTTCGCTGGAAGCTAGCTAATGGAAGCCTAGCTAATTCACCAAATATCAACTCATATGGAGTGTATCCCGTAGCCTCATGCGTGTATTATATAAAAAAGTAGCGTATCGTACTAATTTATCCCATTCTGTAAATCTGTCTACAAACTGTTTTAAGAATTTTATTAAAACTAAATGAGACCGTTCTAAAGCTCCGTTAGCTTGTGGATAGAAAGCGGTCGTTTTAAATTGTTTAATTAAAAATTTTTTTGCAAATCTTTTCATTATATTGCTCATAAAATTGCTGCCTCGGTCCGTTAGTATTGCTTTAGGAGCTCCAAATGTAAAAGATAAAAAATTCTAGGAAGGCATCGGCAACGCTTATGGCTGTAGTGGATTTTAAAGGGATGGCAAGAGAGAATTTGGTTAAATTGATTTTTAATATATAGGAATTTTGTTGAGAAGTTGTTGGTAATGGGCCGACTATGTCATATTTTCATTGATACCTTTTCAAATGCAGAATATGCAGTATCTGTTATTAATATAGGTTTTGTTTTAATACGAACCAATTTTTTTATTTGACATTGTAGGCAATGTAATATTGTATGTCGAATTTTAAGTTGTTCCAATATAAATTTTGTCTAATGCGATTGTATGTTTTGGTTATGTCCTTGTGGCCACCAACTACTGAGGAATATGATAGATTTTCTCTCTATAATAGATTTTCGTTTTCCGATTTCTGGTATTTGCACTAATCCGTGGCAAATAACTAGTTTAATTGAAAATCCTATTAATGATTTGCGAATATAATTAAAAATTGTGCTCCGTTTAAAATAATCAATTTTTATTATTTTTGCTACGTTTAATACCTCTATTGGATTATTACTTAATGTTTCGTGAAATTGATAATTAATGCAATGTTTCCTTTACTCTATCGTTTATTTCTTTTTTGCAAATAAAAATAAAATGAGTTTTATTTCCCTTTTTAACAAGTGTTACTTTCCTATTTAGCCATTAGGCACCTGTGGAATTAATTTTTGTTCTTGAAGACTTTCAGATCCACTGCCACAAGGTTCGCAAGATCAGCGCTCATAAAATATAAATAATTTTCCTTATGCATAAATATTTGATCTCGATTATTTATAATATTTTAGAATACTATATATTTGGGATCGTATTACGATTTGTGGATCATTAAGATCTTTGGTTTTATCCGGATTGAATTCATTGAAATTTTCGATATTGGATTGAATTCATTGAATTATCGATATCAGTTTCGTTGTCGTCAATGTCATCGTTATTGCTATTATCGTCATTGTATATTATTGTTACTAATATTATCTTCATTGTCATTAATATCATCATTATTATTATTACAAATTTCGCTGTTTTTAACTATCTTGCGGCTATGACTAATATCGTCCTGTTCGTCCTCGTCGTCTGTACTATACAAATCGTAATTTTTATTAATTTCGTTACGGTCGTCTAAGTCTCTCAGATCGTCTATGATTTGTAATAGGTTGGGTGGAATGATTGAAGTTATCTCTATAATATTTGGATCAATTCTTGGTGCAGGATTTATATTTTCTTCCTCAGGGAGAGGGAAAGGAGGGGAGGGATTTGTATCATTCAGATTTTTCACAATCTGAAACTGGTCTTTTGGTTCCTGGTGTATCTCTGCTTCTACAATATGTCGTGTGAAGGGTGGTTCTTGTAATTCTCTTCGAGTGAATTGTACACTTTCCCCCTCTGTTAGGTGCGCAACTAAGTTTCCGGGTTTCACACATGGATGGCGCTAACGACACATGTAGTCGACATACATGTCTGAAGTTGTGTTTTTTTTATAGCTTGGACATTTGTTAATAATAACCAGTCATACCAACACATATCGCAACGTAAAAATATTTTTTCTAACAACGAAGATGTCGAGTTTTGTGCCAAATAAACAGCGGGAAGCTTTGCTTTTCTGCTTTAACTTGAAAAAAAAAGCAGCTGAAGCACGTCGTTTGCTTGAGGAGGCCTACGGCGAACATGCACCATCGAAAACTACCTGTGAAGATTGGTTTAAACGCTTCAGAAGTGGCGATTTCGATACTGTGGACAAGGAGCGCTCCGGAAGACCAAAAACAATTGAGGACGCCGATCTGCAAACGTTATTGGATGAAGATGATACGCAAACACAAGATCAACTTGCGGAGGCATTAAACATGACTCGCCAAGGTATTTCCAAACGTTTACATGCCATGGGAAAAATTCAAAAGGAAGGAAAATGGATGCCGCATGAGTTGACTGAAAAATAGATGGAAAATCGAAGAGCCACTTTCGAAATTTTGCTTTTGCGGCATGAAAGAAAGAGTTTTCTGCATCGAATTGTTACTGGCGATGAAAAGTGGATATATTTCGAGAATCCCAAACGCAAAAAATCGTGGTTTTCACTGGCGAAGCATCAATATCGACGGCACGGCCAAATCGCTTCGGAAAGAAGACAATACTCTGCGTTTGGTGGGACCAGAAAGGAATCGTGTACTATGAGCTGCTGAAAACGGGCGAAACTGTCAATGGGCATCGCTACCGACAATAACTGATCAATTTGAACCTTGCATTGCTCGAAAAACGGCCAGAATGGGACACGAGACACGAACGAGTGATATTGCAGCACGACAACACTCCGTGCCATCGCACTTCCATCGTCCAGGACACCATTAAAACGCTGAAATTGGATCTGCTACCGCACCCGCCGTATTCGCCAGACCTGCCCCCTTCCGATTATCACTTGTTCCGGTCGATGGCGCATGGCTTGGCTGGGCTACACTTGGCCAATTTCGAAGAAGTGCAAAATTGGTTGGATGAATGGTTTCGGTCCAAAGACGCGTCATTTTATCGTCGCGGTATTCATATTGTATATTGCCAGAGAGATGGCAAAAATGTGTAGCTAGCGAGGGACGATACTTTGAATAAATCATTTTTTGTATTTCTCTTGAAATTTTCCATTTTTCATTGATCAAAAAAACCCGGAAACTTAGTTGCGCACCTAGTAAGATTGCTTTACGGGTTTGTATTGCTGGTTTACATTTACTATAGGTTCTGATTCCTCTATCATTAATCCTCTTCGAGGCGATGATGGGAGAGGTCGTGGATTTGTGTTTCTAATATGAGCTTTTTCGTTTTCTGAACATTCTTCGATTTCGTCAAATGAAGGTTGTATCGTACATATTTGTATAGAATTCCTCAATAATGCGTCTGCGTTTACATTTATTTTTCTGGTCTTGTAAACAATTTCATAGTCGTATTCAATTAATTTAATTTTCCAACGTGCTAGTCGTGAAGTAGGATCCTTTGCTTTGTGAAGCCAAGTCAATGGTTTATGGTCGGTAACCAAAATAAATCTTACTATAAAGATAAGAGAGGTCGAAAATGTCTTACTGCGTAAACTATTGCTAATAATTCTTTTTCGATTGTGGAGTAATTTTTTTCAACGTCGTTTAATACACGAGAACTTATGGGGGATCTCAGTTACTGCCGCGTAATTTATGGATCGATCTTTTCCTATTGGTCCTTGACTTAACATGACTGTTCCTGATGCATCCGTTGTTACGATGAATGGCTTAGAAAAACCGGGATATTGTAACACCGGTTCTTTACATAACATATATTTTAATGTACTGAAAGAATCTTGTTCTCTTTGATTTCATTTAAATTCCACTCCGTTTTTCAATAAATTTATCAGGGGTTTTGCAATGTTAGAAAAACCTTCTATAAACCCACGATAATAGCCTGCTAACCCGAGAAATTGTTTTATGTTCTTTTGATTTTTGGGTACTGGGAAATTTTTTACCGCTTCTATTTTTTTCGGTTCGGGATGTACTCCATTTTCGTTTATCACATGTCCCAAATAGGTAACTTCTTTTCGAAGGAATTCACATTTTTTCGGTTGCAGTTTTAGGTTTGCTTCATGCAATTTGTTTTTTTTATTAATTTTTAAAATTTAATTTCGTGTTCTCTTAATGAACTCGCGTACAAAACAATATCGTCTAAATAGACGAATATTTTCTTTCTCTGCATTCCAGTTAGTATCTTGTCCATTAGTCTTTGGAATATGGCCGAAGCATTTTTTAGACAAATGGCATTCGGTCGAACTCGTAATGGCCATGAGGAGTTGAAAAAGCCGTGGCTGTCGTTCGGGTGTATCCTAATCCTAAAAACCAGAAGCTAAATCGAAAACCGAAAAGTATTTGGCACCACCTAATTGATCGAGAATGTCTGTTATATTGGGAAGTGGATATGCTTTGCCTATGGTTTTTTCATTTAGCGAACAGAAATCTAATACCATCCTCCATCATTTGTTGCTATTCGAATCAGCCTTTTTTGGGACAATCCAATACTCCTATTATATGGAGATTCTGATGGTTTTATAATATTTTGATTTAATAAATCTTTTACTTGACGATCGATTTCTTTTTTATGCGGGAGGAAATCGATACTGTCTTGTGTGTATTGGGACGTTATCATCTGTATGAATGTGATGTTGCAGAACATTAGTGAATCCAAGAGACTATCCTGGCAAATAAAAGCAATCTTGTTCTATTGTTTTTTCAACAGCCATACGTTCTTCATTATTCAAATGGTGGAGTTTGATAAGTTCTATTATTTTATTATACCGAGAATTTTTCGTCTCTACACAAGATGCTCCATTTGATTCTAAGCTTGAAAAAATTGTATTGAGTTTTGAAGTTAATTCAGATTTTAAGGTTGAACTTAAGTTGAAGTTAGTATTAGAATTTTGATTTAAATTTGAATCCGATATTGAATTTGAATCTGCATCTGAATTAGAAATAGTTTGAATTTGAGATTGAAATTGATTTTGATCCTAATTTTGATGTTGAATTTCTACTTGAATTAGAATTACAATTTGTATTTGAATCAATTTTTAAATTAGAATTCGAATTCGAATTTATATTAGAATTAGAGTTAGAATCAAGTTTAGAATCAGTTAATTCATTGAATTCGAATATTTGTATAGTAGGTACAAATACATCGTAATCTTCTTCGGTCGTATTTATTACTCGTAAGTACCTTTCTGTTACGGTGACCAGCGCATTACCTAAGTAAACGCCTTCGACAGATTTAATTTGAGAACGTATCCTTTTAATCCTGGGTTAGCGAATGTATAATTGCGAATTTGCCCTTGCAGGAATAGTTAGAATTTCCTTAGGTTCGAATGCTAGCCTAATCTCGTCCCATTCTAAGTGATTTGTTTTACAGTTTACGTTTGCTTTGAATTGATTGAAGAAGTCGGAGCCTATTATTCCGTCCTGAGGTATAGGAAATTCGTCTTCCACTAAATGAAACGTGACTAGACATTCTAAGATGTCTACCTCCTATTGAGAATACAAGTATTTGAGTTTAGCGCGTTTCTGTACTCGAGTGTACAGACCAATACTTTTATGCGTGACTGTACTGTACTCGACTCAAGCGCGGCTCGGAAAACTTCGACTCTCATCGTAATTAACCGATATCCGTTTAAGTGATCTCTCTCTCTCGCAGTCTCTGCTTGAATTCCGAAATGAGAGGACAGCACGCTCACGGATTATAAAATTTACTTTTCAATAAATTACATTCATTTATAAGTTTCTACTTAATTACTGGCTCAACCCATCCAACCACGCTCTGCTAACAAGAAGTCTTATCACCTCCCAGTCCTAAGATGGATATATGGTGCGTCGTGATTTCCGTTAGTTTTAGAATCTCATTCCTATTTACCGGAACATTAGGTTTTAAGAATCTTTTTTTGATGATGTTTGGCCCCGAACCGCTGTCTATTAGAAATTCTAAAGAACCATTCAAGTCTCTGCTTTCTAACCTTCTTCCGTGCGCGTTAAATTTATTGTTCAATATCCGTATCGAATGTCGGCGTTATCGCTCGGGCGGGGCGTATGTTTGTATTTCCCGGAAATCGCTCCTGTTTTCGCGGGAATTTTCTCGTTTCCTTGCGCTTGGGTATTACAAACCTGATTATTAAATGCTCGTTTGCGGCAATCTTCGATTGCATGTCCCACTTTTTTGCAATATCTACATATAATTTGAGACATACAGTAAGTCAAGTAAGAGCGTGATCGGCCTTACTCAAAGCTAATAAAAGATATCGCCCTATATCTATCATGAATCCATAAAGGGCACCTTTGTCCTTGATGCACTATCAAGGAAGATTCAGTTGTCATTGAACTTTATGTATTTAATGTGATTCTCTTAAGACATTAAGCGCTATGAGTACCAAATACGCATCACGCATGAAGCGTGTTCCTCACATTGTGTTTCTCTGCACTCACCCGAAAGGTCCAAAAATGTCACAATTTGCGGCTGCTAAATATTACAATATATATGAAAAAGTCGAAATCATTCGTACAAAAGTGAGTGCAGCGATATAATGTGGCAAAAAAATGTCGATTTACAGAAACGTGGCTCGATATGCAAAGTGGACAAAAAAAGATGATAAAAAAATAGTGAATCTGTTTTCGCGGAATCCTGGCTTAACACTGCGTCAAGGATAAGCAAAATTGAAGCAGAAATGTTTAGATATATCGTATGAAACTATTCGAACCTATCTCAAGGCTAATAACATAAACTCGACCACGCTCTTACTTGACTTATTGTATTACCAGGATTTTGTGGTCCTCCCAGGGGTGGTGGTGTTCGTGTATTGTTGTAATTTCGATTATTCGACGCGAAGCTCGCTTGGCCTGAGTTTATGTTAGATAAAAAATTTCGTCTAGGTTGATTACTGCTGATAAATCTACAATGGTCGGCGGTATGCCCAATTTTATGACAGTATTGACGTTATCGGCTCGGCACCTATCCGACGCACATTATTTGCGTGTTTATTAGATGTTTTTTCTCCAAGAACTATTTGTCTTATCGTTTTCACGGTTTCGAGTTCTCTTTCGGCGTCTATAGCGCTCTCTAATTCCTCGAATGTTCCTTTCTTTGATATTATTATTTCCGGATTCAGACCACGTAGAAAATAAATCTTTAAATGCTGGTCCATTGATTTCTTAAAATCTTGACTAATTTTGATTGTCGCTTTTGGGCGTCTATTACATATACGCTTCCCTATTTCGCGTACACGATTCGCATAACTTGATACTTTTTCGTCACTCTTTTGACACAAGTCGAGCTTGCGCCTCGTAAACCGTTTCTCTAGCGCCATATTTGCTACGCAAAAATTCGACTAAACCTTGCAAAGAGCTAAATATGATATTATAGATATTGTTATATTAATTAGTTATATATTTTCATAATCATGGCAGTTCCATTTATCATAGCGACTTTATGTTGTCAACGTAATGTTATGTTCACCAGAGTGCACCAGCTTGGAAATTATATATGTGGCGCGATTTCTTAAAGCTAAGTAGAAGTACGTTCGCGTTTATTTTATCGGCGGACATTACAACATATTTAATAGAACAGTTGACTAAGCGTTTACTGTTATTGGTGTATTCTTTTAGCTCACCCAATCAAAATTTTAGATCTAAAAGAATACACCAATAATAGCGAATGCTTACTCAATTATTGAATCGGCTGAATGCGCCCATTGTTCAACTAGGGACTGTCCATATACCATATTACGTATAGCATAATTGGAGGGGAGGGTCAGACAAATTCTTACAAATATTTACTTACATAAGGGGGGAAGGGGATCGTACATGTATCTTCATGTAAAATTTTTGTCTGCTACTGATGAAAAACAACAAGCATTATTTGCAAAAAGCTTTCCAAATATGCTAATGATGCAGTGGCATAGATATATTACAAAGTGTGATTTAAATATAATGAGCGGGAGTTGATAAAACTTTGGACTAATGGCCGTGTTCAAGTTGACCGAAGCTGCTAGCCTACTCGCTGAGCTATTGAACGTGATTGGTTGGATCTATAAGTATTAGAACCAATCATGTGCAATTACTCGACAAACAAGCAAACTGCTTTATCAACTTGAACACGACCATTATGCCAAAGAACCCAGCAAACACCAAGTTACACATGTAACGTATTACATATTAGTTGTAATTTCTCACTCAACAATATAACTGTAATATAACACGTATGTTATATTACAGATATATATAGTTAGAAAATTACAACTAACATGTACGTTATATATATCTTAGTGTTTGTTAGGAAGGTTGTTTTAATCTATTATAATAAACCAATTTAACGTGCAAAAAGTAAAATTCAGCATAGCTTTAAGAAAAAAAATTATACAATTATATAAAATAAAATATATTAATTTTACTAACAACATTGTATTTATATATTTATTTTCTCACAATATATTTTAGATTAAAAATATATTTAATTTGCTGATATTATTATACTGGAGTGGCCAAATTGTCGATATTTTACAAATCGATATAAATCTCCGAATTTACTGAACAAAATCAAAAATTCTTTTAAGGATTAAAGTAAACACAAAATTTGGAAGTGCTGCAATAGATTTTATACTAGAATCGGAAAAAAGTTAAAAACTTACATTTTTTTCAACTCATAGAGTTGTCACTTGACGTAGATGTTTCCCTAAATACAATAATGCAAAAGTTTTATTTTAGCACGTATGGATACGATAGTGCACCACTCAGCGAATGACACGCTCAAACAATACTGAGTTTATGAAACTAACAAGGGGAACATCAGATGAGAGGATCAGGAATTTTGACACTCTTTATACAGACTGTTCTTGAGCGAAAAAAAAACGATACATGTCCGGCCGTTTCAGCCATTGGCCCATAATTTCGAAGAAATCGATTTTTTAGATAATTATTGTAATAATTTGAAAAATTTACTGTACAAATAAAAACATCAGTATCTTTATAAATTTCATTTAATGTTATTAGTTTTAATTACTTTTCGGTTGTAATAAAATTTCATGAAATACATACAAGGTGCGTCCCAAAATTTTCCGAACTTTTTCAATAGGGATAGGTCGGGTGGCGCCATCTGTGTGTTCGATTGCGCGTTTGAAAGGTACATCCCTACCTGACTTCCAGTGAAAATTTCATGACATTTGGTTCAGTGGAAACGAAGTTATGGCGTCTCAAGTGTCAGTATGTTGTATACATCGGTACGAGAATGAACTTCGAACAAAGAGCCAATATTAAGTTTTGTTTTAAACTTGGTAAAACATTTACCGAAACCCATAATTTGATGAAACAAGTTTATGGTGATAATTGTGTAGCCCGTACCAGTGTTTATGAGTGGTATACGCGATTCAAGAACGGTCGTGAGGACATAAATGACGACGCACATACAGGTCGCCCAAAATCGACAATTAACGAAAATTCCATCGAAGTTGTGCGTAATTTCATCAAGCATGAGCCAAAATCTTCAGTGAGATACATGGAAATGGAATTGAACATCCCCAAATCAACGATTTATCGCATTTTGACCGAACATTTGGGCCTACAAAAAGTCTGTGCACGATTTGTTCCACACAAGTTGACTGACGACCAAAAAATGCTTCGAATTCAACATTCAAAGGACATTATTAAGGAAGCCAAAAAGGACCAAAACTTCCTTTATAGCATTGTTACTGGTGACGAGACGTGGTGTTTTCAATACGATCTAGAAACCAAGCGTCAAAGCGCGGAATGGAAGGCGCGAAACGACCCAAAACCCAAAAAATCGTATTGTACTTTATTAAAATCAAATTCTTCTAGAAAGCAAAACATTTTTGAAATAGCTAAAATTGCCTTTAATTCATTACTAAATTAATTTTTAATTTGGAGTTTTTTTTTAAATAAATATATAAATAAATAAAATTTTTGATGTTTTTTATATTACAATGAAACTGTAAGGAATTACAATCTAAAATTCAAGAGTTTTCTAATTAAATTAATAATTTTAATGAAATTAATAATTTTGTATTCAGGAATTATGGCTTAGACCTTCTTTTATCACTGCTTTTAAGGGATTTATTGTTTTTCGTAACGATAGAAGAAACCCAGATGGAAACTTTAAGAGTAATAGTGGTGGTACGATTATACTGTGTAAATCAAAGTGGGATCCAACGGTATATAACTTTAGTTTTGCTCAGGTTCTAGAATTGGAACTTAGTGCTATTATAATAAATAAGATTAAATTTTTTAATAAAAACTTATTGATTTAATTGTATAGATCCCCGGATATCAGAATGAATACGGAAAAATAGAAAACTTTTTTTCGAAATTATATCTAAATTAAATGATTTAGTTAATGTGATTATTTGCGAAGACTTTAATTCCCAATATTCTGTGTGGGGTTCTTCCAGATCCAATGATTGTGGGAAACATTTAGAAAGGATGATATTGGATTCTTCATTTTCAATCATGAACAATTTTGTTGTGGTACCTAGGGTTACTTATAATTCTCAATATGTTAGTGTTCCGGACTTTACTTTGGTCTTGGATGTTTTGAGTAGTTTGACGCAGTGATCTGTAATGTCAGACCCTTGAGATAGTGATCACTACCCCATTTGGATTAACATTTTCTCTTCCGTCAATAGTGAGAATTTCTGGACTATTTCTAATAGATCTAAATTGATTAGTAAATAGTGGGATTCTAATAATTTAAAAAAAAAATAGTAGCTAAGATTAATGAAATGTTAAAAAAGAATCTAATAGATTGTAAGTTATATGAAATGTTACAGGATTGTATTTTGAACTCTTTTTTTGAATCATGGGGATATTGTAGAGATAATTGCGACAATATTATAAAAAAGGGACCAAGTTAAGGTTTTGTTATTCAACCAAAATCTAAAAATCAAAATAGAGCTCAACATAAACCTTGGTGGGATGAGTTGTGTACTAAGGCGATTGAAGAAAGAAAAAAGGCCTTTAAAGATTTCAAATTGTCTTCATCTAGAAAAGCTAATGTTATATCGTTAGTCATCTGTAAAAGCTAGAAAAACTATTAAAAAGAGTAAAAGTGAAAACTTTAAAAAATGTGTTAATAAAGTGGATTATAACTTCTAAGTTAAAGATTTGGGATATGGTTGGGTCTTTTAGAAATTGCGAAAGAGAAAATCTCCCATAGAGAAAATTTTTGTGAGTTTAGTCTGCTAGAATTATGTTCAATACTAGAGTCTGTCAAAATAAAGAACGCTGGGTCCTGATTTAATAAATAATCTGATCTTATCTCATCTTCCTTCATTGGCGGTTGAAATTTTATTGAATTCATTCAATCAAATATTGCTTTCTAGTATCTTTCCGGAATCTTGGAAAAAGTATAAGCGTATTTGAGCCTATGATGGTCAAAACTAAATCTTCTAAATGCCTAAATAATTCACAGTGAATTATCTATAATATATTCTATATATGTACATGCATATACGAGTATAAATTTTTCCTCGATGGTCTAATGGTTCGGGACGCTCGTACAGAATACAAGAGATCCAGGTTCAAATCTCGGCCGAGATAATATTTTTCGCAATAAATTTATTTAAAGTTTTACAGCACATTAATACTCATAATATTATATGATATCGGATTGAAGATTGAGAATTTGCTTGTCAAATTAATTTAACTTGTGATATTATTGCAGTAGTTTAATTGCGTTTGATAAAGTCCGGAAAAATTTCGGCGCGCAGTTTGAATAACTGCAAAAATATGATATATATGCATGTACATAGATAGGATATAGATAATTCACTGTAAATTATTTAAGCATTTAAAAGATCTAGCTTTGACCGTCATAGGTTTAAATATGCTTATTCTTTCATATCGGTCCTAATAAAATCTTATTATTGCTTGGAAAGAGTATAATACATTGTTAATTCCAAAAAGTAATAATAAAGATATAAAACCTATTTCCTTTTCTTCTTATACTGCTAAGATATTTGAAAAGTTAGTTTTAAGAAGATCGGAAAGATTCATTAAATTGGAAAATTTCTTATCGGATTGGCAATTTGGCTTTCGCAAGGATCTTGTGATTACTGTTTGGCGCATATTAATTTGGAATCTTATAAATCGTTTTCTCAGGGAAAGCTTCTGGGAGTTCTATTTTTGGATATAAAGGGTGCTTACAGTAACGTCTGGATCTGTTGTACAGTGATTTGAATTATATGAATATTCCTTCATCTCTTATAAATTCTTTTTTAAATTCTCCCTATCGGATAGATTAATAAAGTTCTATAATAATAATACATTATTTACAGTTAGAAAAATACAGAAAGGCTTACTTCCGGGGTCTGTATTAAGTCCATTGTTATTTAATATATATATATATATAATATATGAGAAACTAGGACACCAGTTACAAA
>NW_017305376.1:837221-839639 GCF_001594115.1 Trachymyrmex septentrionalis
CATTGTTCTTTGATTCAGTTTACTGATGATATTGTGATTCTGTCCAAGAACGTTAATCCTTTGATAATTAATGATCATCTAAAGGAAGCTTTTGAGTTTTTACATGATTGGTTGAATTCAATTGACTTAGATTTGGAAATTAATAAGACTCAGTATATCATTTTTCACAAAATCAGGAAAGTTCAAATTCCGAATGGTATAGAACTAATCAACCAGGTGATTCTATTTAGTAATTCTGTTAAATATTTAGGATTGATTATGGATTATAATTGAGATGGAAGGATCATATAAAATTTTTGAAAGTTATTATAAATCTAAACAATATATGAATATATTAAAATAGATCTCTGCCTCTTCATGGAGCATAAGTGCTACATCAATTAAATTTATTGACTAATGGGCTACTTTGTTGGCCCAATTTGAATAGGGTGCTTATTGGTATATTAGTGCGGTCAATTCATACATTGAAACTATTAATAATTTGTTATGTGCTACATATAAATTGGCTTTAGACTTGCTCAGGGCAGTGGCAAATAGAGTTTGCTGGAGGTTTTCGGATTAAAGATCTTTCAATGTAATAATCAATAAACTATCTGAGAGCTTTCTATTTAAATGTATACAATTAAAACAATAAAATTAGCAATAAACTTGACTTTTGCAAAATTAGTCAATAATGATAAAATTGCAAAGGGAAAAATTCATTTTATACTTCACAAATGGAATGAAATTCAAACATTTTAAACAAAATTTATATATTTAGGATATTTATCCTAAATATATAAATTTTGTTTAAAATGTTTGTATACCTTTTGAAACTGAGGGTTTCTAAAATTCCAGTGGATTTTAAGTCTGGCTCATTGGTAAAATGAGCTTGCGGTAATCCGAATAAAGCTTATCAACTTGATTAATTTCAGAGCTGAATCCCAACATGAGGTTAAAATTTTTACTGATGGATCCAGGATTGTTTGTAAAGAACATGATGACAAGGTAGGTTCGACTATGGTATATGGGTTCCTGACATGGAACTTAGTGTTACTTATAAACTAAACCAATTCTCTAGCTAATATGATGCTGAAGCATGGGCTATCTCTAAGGCTATTGATATAATCATATTAGGAGGTTTTGATTTCGCTAACATTTGCTCGGACTCTCAGAGTTGTTTAAGGGCTATACTTTCAGGACAAATAAGAGCAAATTGAATCCTTTAATTTCTAATATTCTAAATAAATTGAATTATATTCAAAATGGTCCTGGGGGAAGTAATATCAGATTTATTTGGTGTCCAACCCATGTTGGCATAACCGATAATGAAAAGGTTGATCAGTTAATTAAGACGGCAGCTATTTCAAGCCAACCACTCAGGAATAAAGTCGATTCCAAAAATTATTTATTGACCAGGATTAACGTCTTTAAGAATTTGGATATGAAGTTTATGAATTCCTTAAACTTCTAATAAAAAACAATATTTTATGGATTCTGATTTTGATATATATTTTGTCCGTAAATTGCAGAAAAGCTGTTAGAATTATAACAGGCTATGCTTTTATCAACGTTTTTTTTTATATAAAATTGGCTGTAAAAATGATCCTAGCTGTGAATGTGACTATGAGTTGCAGGATCTTAATCATATTTTTTGTCCTAAAATTAAATCTGAAATTAGAGATAAACTAATCCAAGCTCTCGTAACATTGAATTTTTCCTGCTTTATCAGTTTCATGTGTTGATTGCTTTATCTAATATTAAAGCTATTAATTTTTTAGTAATTTTTTGCTAACAAAAGTAATCTTAATCTTATTTATTATAATTTGATATATTTGTGGTTTTTCACTGGTGAAAAATTTCATCCCTGATCGCCTGTTGACGACTGGAGAGCCATCTAGAGTCTCTTCCTTCGTGGGGACGAAGTGTTACTAAGAAGACTGTGGGAAATTTTTGTACTATCTTTCTACATAATATATATAAACAAAACCTTTATCCCCGAACAAGCTGGATCTATAGATCAAGTCACACATGATACTATGTTCCTCGAATGGAATCGGAAAACTATACAGGGGTTTTTAAGAAGAAGAAAAAGAAAAAGTGTGAGAATAAAATAAAATCGTGATGAGATTACAAGATGTAATCAAAATCCATTTAGAAAATCCAATTTTTTAAGAAAGTGTGAGGTAAAGAATCAAAATATTTATAATATATGAATATTTATAATATATTACGTCTTTGAACAGTGAACTATCTTGAAACTCTTTTACATGTTGCCTATTTATATATGTTTTATTGGCGACGCAATTTTGACTACGACTATTTATTAATTGACATCATTGGAGCAAACAGTATGACTTAGATTAAGATCTCAGTTTTTGATTAATATCTGCAACTTCACTAAATGACTATAATATTGTATGACTCAATTATGTATCA
>NW_017305376.1:839739-841403 GCF_001594115.1 Trachymyrmex septentrionalis
TTTCTATATAATTAACAATAAATGTCTACATAAGATATAAATATACAATAATTATCTGTACCATATTATTCGCTTACCTTTCGGTTTTCTTCAAACCATCATCAGCGAATTGTTAAATACTATCATAGAGTCTTGACAATAATCTTAGGACAATGTTGGAAATCAAATCTACGAGGGTCGTTTGAAAAGTCCGTGCAAAAATAAAAACTACTTAATTTTTTGGGGTAAACTTTTTTTATTTTTCAACATAGTCACCTTTTAGGCTTATACACTTCGTTCAACGCTGCTCTAATTTGTTGATCCCTTCCGAATAATAGGATTTGTCCAAGTCTGAAAAATAGCCATTTGTTTCTGCAATCACGTCCTCGTTTCCATAAAATCTTTTTCCCGCCAGCCATTTCTTCATATTAGGGAACAAATAGTAGTCCGAGGGAGCCAAGTCTGGAGAGTAGGGGGGATGTGAGACAAGTTGGAACCCTAATTCCATTAATTTTGCGACCACAACTGCTGAGGTGTGAGCTGGTGCGTTATCTTGAAAATCACTCGACTTCCTCGATTCAAATGAATGCCAAACACAAACAAATAGACCGATCTGGCTGTAACTTGGTGTGTGTTCCTCCAAGAGATGCTACTAACTAAATCTAACCTTGATACGCGTCAGTAGTGCTATCTCTCTGACTTTGCACGGACTTTTCAAACGACCCTCGTATGTATGTACGACTGAGAATGAGCATTCCCCTACTTTCTGATGGAGAATAGTCATAAGTCTCTTCGTTGAAAAACCAAGTGACTGATTAGAGAACAAATTATGCAATATAATATCGTTATGTTTTCAATGTATTGTATTACTCACCCTCATTCTCCACAGATTACAATTCGTTATTCAAAATGTAGGAAGTCAAGTTATTCAAAGGAACGAAAATAAGAAATATAATATTTAGTTATCACATTATACGATATAAAATTATGAATAACAGCGGTGTAAAGACTCTTTATGTATAAACAAAATAAACAAAATAAATGGCGAAAAAGAGTCGTCGCATAATATATATAATTAAAGATAATAGTCATAGATACATAAAATAAAATAAAAAGTACAATATATTAAAATATAAAACAAACGTATATTAAAATATAAAACAAACAAGTTTCGGCTGCTGGATTGAGCCCTCCTCAGATGTAAAAAGAATATAATATAAAAGACATAAGAATACAACAACAACAAAAAATAATAATAATAAATCGATAACATTCAGTGACGCAACATTTTTAACGCGCGGAAATCAGCAAATGTGATGGATCTCGACGTAGCTTAATGTTGTATATGCGATGGGGCAATCAAACCGATGTTAAGAAACATAGTCAAGTGCTGACTGAAAAACGGAAAAGGAAGGGAACTCATAAGAAACAAGTAAACTAAAAAACTTAAAAACTAAACACGCCGCAGATAAGAAGCCAAGTGCTCACTCACCAACGCATCCGAACAGGAAATGAGAACCGCCGCAATGCATGACAGGTGTGAAAACCCATGATAATGATAGGGATGTAATCGTCGAAGTCAGACATGTCAACATCGCACGTGACACCGACCGCTCGCTAAAACGGCACGCGACGCACTGAGAGAGGAGACGGGTCGACAGGATCGAAAGTCAGACTTTGTTTAT
>NW_017305376.1:843656-858181 GCF_001594115.1 Trachymyrmex septentrionalis
TTCGGATGCGTTGGTGAGTGAGCACTTGGCTTCTTATCTGCGGCGTGTTTAGTTTTTAAGTTTTTTAGTTTTTTAGTTTACTTGTTTCTTATGAGTTCCCTTCCTTTTCCGTTTTTCAGTCAGCACTTGACTATGTTTCTTAACATCGGTTTGATTGCCCCATCGCATATACAACATTAAGCTACGTCGAGATCCATCACATTTGCTGATTTCCGCGCGTTAAAAATGTTGCGTCACTGAATGTTATCGATTTATTATTATTATTTTTTGTTGTTGTTGTATTCTTATGTCTTTTATATTATATTCTTTTTACATCTGAGGAGGGCTCAATCCAGCAGCCGAAACTTGTTTGTTTTATATTTTAATATACGTTTGTTTTATATTTTAATATATTGTACTTTTTATTTTATTTTATGTATCTATGACTATTATCTTTAATTATATATATTATGCGACGACTCTTTTTCGCCATTTATTTTGTTTATTTTATAAAATTATGACATAGTTTAATGGGAGTCAGAACAACTAATGACCGTCAAATTCTATTCTGTGAGCCACGTCCGTAGAGAATAATACGTTATGATGAGTCAAACTGTAATGTCAATTTTTAAAAACAAAATAAAATCAGTAAAGACAAGTACACAAAGTCACACTATTTAAATCTTTCTAAAATACTTGCATACGAGTGATGCAAAAAAACTCTATATCTGATTGTAAATTCAAGCTAGTTTGTTGCAATTGAATGTTCAGTATTTTCGATATGAATCTCTTATCTTTAATTTTCTTTCTACGTCCAAGATTTTTATATCCTCCCATTCAAAATCATGACCATGTTCCAACCTATGTTGTGTGATCACTGATTCGTTAGATGTTATCTTATGTGATTTCTATGTTTTTTGGTTCTCGTTTTTAATATTAGGAGTATAAATAAGTTTCCGCCGTTTTTTATCAAAAATTGGGTATTTATTGTGAAAGAACGGTACCTAATGTTTTATTCGAAGTATTATCGATCGCTAGCCACTACTTTTTCCCATCTTTCTGGCAGCATACGGATACCGCATCGGAAAAACGCTTCATCTTTTGAAGCTATCCACGAATCGACCCAATTTTTGGTATCTTCATATGATGTGAAGTGTTGCTCAGACAGATCATGCGCCATCGATCGAAACAGATAGTAATCAGAAGGAGCAATGTCTGGTGAATATGGCGAGTGGGGTAAAATTTCCCAATTGAGTGTTTCCAACTAAGTTTTGACCGGCGCCGCAACATGTAGACGAGCATTATCATGCAGAAGAATAACTTTGTCGTGTCTGGAGTAGTAGTGGGCGCGTTTTTCCTTGCTCGGCTCAATCTCATCAATTGTGTTCGGTAGAGAGTAATGGTTTCGTTCGGTTTGAGCAACTCATAATAAACGACACCTAGCTGATCCCACCAAATACACAACATGAGCTTTTTCCCATGAATGTTCGGCTTGGCTGTCGATGTTGAAGCATGGCCAGGTGGTCCCCATGATTTCTTCTTCTTTGGGTTATCGTAGTGGATCCATTTTTCATCACCAGTGACTACACGGTGCAAAAAACCCTTTCGTTTATGCCTGGCAAGCAGCATTTCACATGTGAAAAATCGGCGTTCAACGTTTCTCGGCTTCAGTTCATATGGAACCCAATTTCCTTGCTTTTGAATCATTCCCAACGATTTTAAGCGATGTGAAATTGCTGGTTGAGTCACTCCTAATGTAAGTGCAAGTGCTTCTTGCGTTTGGCACGAATCTTCATCCAATAATGCTTCCAATTCCGCGTCTTTGTACACTTTCGGCCTTCCGCTACGTTCTTTGTCTTCGACGTCAAATTCACCGTTCTTAAACTTTTGAAACCACTCACGGCAACTTCTCTCACTTAAGGCAGCCTCACCATATGCTTCTACTAACCAATCGATGCGTCCAGCTGCAGATTTCTTCAAATTAAAGAAGTAAATCAAAAGCTCCCGCAAATGATGCTTATTCGGCTCAAAACTCGACATTTTCGCACGAAAAAAGATATAAGATGCTGATGCAAAATCGCTAATATTTCAAGGTTATGTTCTTGCCAAATGTCCAACCTTACGATATGACGTTTTACAGCTGACAATTTTAATTATAACATACTGGTAGCGCCATTGTTTGTCAAACGGCGGAAACTTATTTATACTCTCAATAATCGTTCCGTTTGCCCTACATAGATTGTATCACAGTCTTGACATTATGTTTTATACATTACATTTTTGTTTGAGCTTGATGGGAGAATATCTTTATAGCCTTTGATAATGCCATCCAAATATTTTCAAACTACTATAACATAGATTAACATTCATCTTTTGTAATATTTTTGAATTTTTCAGATATTAAAAGCAAATAGGGTACTAACTTTTGCTTTCAATTTCATCCTTCTTATCACTGTTACCCTGTTTTGATGTCTGTTTATAGATAAAAAATTTCAATCTAGAATGTATTGTATTAAATATGAACTCAATTGGGTAGTCAGGAATGTATTAATAACAAATTCTAATTTTTAGAGTGATATTTTGGATGCAACAGCAAAACGATCCTATCAAACATGTCAATTATTATACCTCTTTTCTGTGATAGCGGATAGAGAGAATGGTAATTGATAAACCTGTCCGAAAATGTCGAATTGGTGGAACCAATTAAATTCTATTACACTATTGTTCTTTATTAAAGTAATACCGAGGAAATTTAATTTATCTCCTACTTCTAACGTAAATTTTATTCTTAAGTGCAATGAATTAAATGTATCAAGCACTTTATTAATAAAATTATACGGAGCTGCCATTGCGACATCATCTACATATCTCGTATAGAAAGGTATATCAATTCTCAAACTCTCCAACGCTTTATTCTCTAAATAATCCAGGACTATATCTGCAATGAGAATTGGAGAAAGCGGGGAGCCCATGGGAATATCGAATTTCTGCCTATAAATTTTATGATTGAAGGTGAAAAATGTGAATCTAATATCAATTGCACCGCTATTAAAAATTCATTTTTAGGAATACTAGTTTTCTTGGCGAATTATTCCCATTTTTTTGTTAAACAACTGATAGCCAAATCTATCGGAACATTCGTAAATGACATCAAATGATACAACATCTAATGATATCAGAGCCTTAGCTTCATCAATAATTTTTAGTATTCAATTTGTTTACTACCATACAACTGTTGTCTATGTGGCTCTGCGGTTTGGGAACACATTGGCTAATAGTGTCTTGTAAAAATGAAGCCAATGGATATAGAAGGCTGTCTACGTATGAAATAATTATTCTAAACTGCATACCCTTTTTATATATCTTAAGAGATGCGTAGACTCTCCCCCGTCACTGCAATACATAGAATATCCCGTCACTGCAATACAATTTTTTGTATGTTGCGGGAAATGTATTCCCTTTTTTTCAATTTTTAAAAATGATCTGTGTCTTTTTAACAAGATTTAACGTTGGATCTCTGTTCATCGGAATGTATGTATCCATGTCTCATAACATGTTGTTAACACTACTATATAATCGTCTCTATTCAGGACGACAGTAATGTTCCCTTTGTCAACTCTGGTAAAATGATATGAATATTAGGATTATTAAACGAATAATAATAAGTAACCGGCAAAGAGCAAGAGTCAACACATTTCTTTGGAATTAACAAAAGAATATATTTCAATTAACAAAGGTAAAATTGCATAATGTAAAAGATAGAATCAAAATTAAGAAAATAATTACAAGTTACAAGTTTCGGCTACTGGATTCAGCCCTCTTCAGACATTAACATAACGAAAAAATCGCAGATCCTTTTGTGTAAAGTTTTTAAGTTTTTCTCTTTATCAACTAGAACTTTGCCAAAAAATTTTTTTTTATACATTTGACGGTTCAATCGTACGGAAATAATGTTGAACTCTACAAGACTCACCCGAACTGTGAATGTACGAATAGCGATCATTTGCGATAATTGATTTTGTTCTGCGATTTTTTCGTTATGTTAATGTCTGAAGAGGGCTCAATCTAGTAGCCGAAACTTGTAACTTGTAATTATTTTCTTAATTTTGATTCTATCTTTTACATTATGTAATTTTACCTTTGTTAATTGAAATATATTCTTTTGTTAATTCCAAAGAAATGTGTTGACTCTTACTTTGCCCGTTACTTATTATTATTCATTTTGTATAGAAAGAGTCCTTTGATTTGTTACTTATTAGGATTATTCTTAACAAAAAGATAAGTAGCTTTTGTTAAGCGTGACAATGTCTGATTGTTTAAATTTTTATTATAATAATAATGAAGCCATATTCTCAATGATAGGTATGCATTGATTCCTGACTATAATTCTTTCATAGTATTTAACGATTCGCTGATGATGGTTTGAGGAAAACCGAAACATAAGCAAATAATACAGATAATTATTACACATTTATATTCTATATAGACATTTATTGTTACTTATATAGAATTTTGCGCACCAATATCCGCGCTGTGTATATGCTCTTATTGTCCATGTATTTTATTGTATTTTTTAATTTTGAGAGCTTAATTAATATTTATAATTTTATTTAGTAAAAAAATTTCGCTAAAATTATTCTACGTTTTAGAACATTTGAAATTGCTGAAAATGTGCTAAAATTTCACTGAAATATGCTGAAAGTGAATTTTTCAACTAACATATTGAATAATCGTTGAATTTGAATAAAAATTTTTCTGAAATTTTGTTGAAATTTCTCTGAAATATTCATTGAAATCTCTCTGAAATTTTGGTGAAAATAAAATTTTCAGCTAAAAATCACTGAAAAATTAAACTAAAAAATTTTCTAAAATACTGAAATTTTACTGAAAAGTGTTCCAAAACGAGAAATAATTTTTTGCTAAATTTTTTTGCCAGAGAAGGTTAAGTAATGATATTTTAGAAGTACAAAGAAGCTACTCAGTTATAATTCTCTTTGTAAAAAAATCCTAGCTTACAATAGACCATTGCAAGACATCTTCATCAAGCAAATCAGGTCGTTTTCAATACATTCAGAATACTAATATAAGGATGGTTGATCACTGTGGATAATGTAAATTTTCGACATTTTCTCAGGCAAAGAAAGAGAGATGAGAGAGAGAGAGAGAGAGAGAGAGAGAGAGAGAGAGAAAGTAAAAATATTCAAAAATAAATCAGTTTTCAGCACTACTTTTTCTTCACGAGTTTAAAAAATTTCTGATAACCAACTTACTTTTATCCAGTTTATGTCATCCAGATAAAAGTGCCAATATAATTCTTTTTTTTCGTCAACGAGAATTAGAACAGTAATCTTTTCTAAGATTTTCTTAAAAAGCTTATGTAAATCTAACCTTATTTCTTATTCTAATTTTGCGACAAAATATGCTAAATGCATAAGCTGCGTGAACCACCTCAGCTCGTAAGATAAAAGCGGGAAGCACAGATTCTTGCATAATGCATAATACATAAAGAATAAGAAACCAATCAGAGTTCTTTATTTCATGAAAAAAAAGAAAACGAAGGACTTTAATTAGTTTATTTTCTTATGCATTATGTGTTATGCATTATGCAAGAGTGCTCCCCACTTAAGGTACTTTATGCGGTTTCATGCATCGGAAGAGACGGAACCGTGCAGTTGATCGTAGGTTGAATCATGCATACAGCGAGTGCATATGAAAAAAAATGGAACGGACTTCTATGCTTTTATGTGCATCATGCACGAAACGGATCACACCCTAGGTAACATGTAATCCGCTAAATATAATCATAATCATATGATCATAAATTACAAACTGCACAACTGTGCTCATGTAAAAGTGTCAGAGCCAGCAATCCGTATCTCAAAATATAATATAATATTTACAAAACTGACTCTCGATGAAACTAAGGAGATATTATGGCTCTTGCACATAGAACAAAGCTTGCCGCGCGGCAGAAATTGTCCGCACTAACCAATAATTCTGTTTTTAAGTCGGCCTCACCTTGCAAAACTTCTATAATAGAAATGATATAATATTAGGTTAAGTAAAAAGTCATCGCGTTTTTTTAAAAGACATTATCAGTAAAAACCGCAATTACTTTCTTACCAACAATATAAACATATCTTGATAGAGTAAAGTTTCAGCTTTAAAAATCTCTTTTTTAAATTATACGATACGACAATTTTTAATGGAGTTATGAGCAATTAAAGTCAAAATAATTCTTTTATTTAATCCGCGATAACTCAGTAATCAAAAGTCGTAGGAATATAAAAAAAAAACGATTTTGTAGGGAAAGTATCAAGCTTTCACGATAGGTAATCGAAAATTTTCTCAAATTCGTTTTGGACACGTTACAAATCCACAAAGTGAGAAGAAAATTTTTCGTCTTTTTCAGCTCGTAGTTTTTGGTATGTAAAAATTATCAAACTCATATAAACTTAAGAAATGTGATGAGCTTTTAAAAGTAGAGATTTCAAGCTTTAAAACCCTTTTTTTAAATTTGAATTTCATTCATTATTGACGAAGATATTGTATATACAACTTTGAGCTAAAAAATACGCGATGACTTTTTACTGAACCTAATACTAATTCTGCCGCGCGGCAAAAGTTGGATTGAGATCAATTTTTATCGTCCGCGGTGGAAATTAAATATATAGCTATTACTTACGAACGAGATGTTAATTAGCTATCATGTCAACTTCCACCACGCAACAAGCATTGCCGCGTTCTTTATGTAGGAGCCAATAGTATTTGTTCGCGTTGTATGCTCTAGCATGCTCCAGTATGTGCTCCTGCTATAGCTCCTGCTCACTTCAACGAGCGCGTGAGAGTGAGTAAATGCTATGTTAGGAGCATTTTAGAGTATGTTAAAGTACGCGAACAAACCTATATATATTATATTATAATTATTTTTGTTCAAGCAGGTGCTACTTTCCTCAAAAAGCATCTCTATCAAACGCTCAGGGTGCGTTTACATGAAGTGCGGTACGTGGTACGTGATACAGTAACTAACAGTAACTAACTAGGCAACTAGTGAACCGCGTACCACGTACCGCCTATTTCTTTTCTGATATTACATGGAGCGCGATTTGCGGCACGGGCTAGTAACAAACTCACATTACTACACATTGCTATGCACTTTTTAATGGAATTAATTAATTTAAACGCAATTATTAAGTAAATCTGTTAAAAAAATAAGAGTATCAATAAAGTATGCATAAAAATAAGTTATAACATATTTTTTTAAAATTCATACTAATGTGAGTTTGTCATTAGCCCGTGTCGCAAACCGTGCGCAAACCGCGCTCCATGTAATATCAGCGAAAGAAAAGGATGCTATTTCATTTATACGTTTTTGTCGTACGACAAACATGTGCAGAACAAAGAGATCTTCGGATCTCTCTATCCCATAGCCAATCAACAGGCTTGAAAAATTTGTCGTGTGACAAAAACGCACAAATGAAATATCACTCATTTCTGCCGCGGCACATGAATTTAAAGGTTTGTTCGCGTCGCACGCTCCAACATGCCCAACATACTTCAATACGTTTGCGTCACCAGAACCAATATGGCGACTAGATGTTCGCGTCGCATTAGAGCATGCTCCATTTGCCTCACTTCAGAAGATGGTACGATTGGGCATGTTACGCATGCATGCGAAATGGTTGAAAACGTACTGTATCGAAAAAAGATTTATTTTGTATAAAAACGCATTTAATAAATGCGTTTTTGATATAAATATAAAAATATAATATAATAATATACTCGTATAATATAATATTAATAAAATAAAATAATGTAAGGCAGCAACACAATCCCGTGTATAACTTTCGAAATCGTAACGTTGCAAAAAGGTAGGGAATGTAGTCAGGATCAATCCGAAGGAGGAATAATCTAAGAAAATTCTTAGAAGGAAAGGGCGTATAACTCTAACGTAATGTATATACGATATTAACTGTTGAGATCTTCTTTATTCAAAGTCTGGTAACGGCCTATATTCTTTATAAAGGCGTCGCTAAGGATCTCTCCCTTCTGCCCCACTATCACAATTCAACCAATCCCAAGAGGGAATTGTCGACGGGCCAATCGCAAGGCACGGCCAATCGTGTACAGCAATGGCGGGTTGATCGGAACGCCGCCAGTTGTGAGGCGCGAAAACTAAACTTATATTCTATGATTGAAGGAGCTATCTTACAATAAAATAAAATAAAAAATAAAATAAAAAGAATAAATAAATAAAATAAAATTTAAAAAATTTTTTTAAATAAAATAATATTTGTGTGCGAATGCACCGCGAGAAAGAAAAAAGCGAGAGGACGGCACACGGCTGGTTCAACGCACAATGGTTTGAAAAGCAACATTTCCTTTTCTTTGACAAAAAATCAATTTATTCTTTACAAAAATAAACTTTGTACAAATTGAAGAAATTACAGCAAATTTTCACACTTATTTTTGTTCGAATTAGTTCACTCGATTGCGATGAAAGATCGCGGCGATTTCTCGGCGGTTCTCGAAGGAATTTTCCTCACAGCGGTTCTACGTGGCGGTTTTTGATACGATACAACAGCGAGACTCTGAGCATTAAAAGAGGGAAAGGCGACGATCGGCGCATATATTGCCTTCGTGATACGGGATCTCCTTTTGATAGTGCCCAATAATGATTTGCTAACAATTATAATTTTTAACGTGGCATTCGAGATTGATTGGCGCCTCGAATTTCTCTCGACTTTCGACTAATAGTCATGCGCGATTGAAAATCCGTGCGTGGGATTGGTGGTCGCGCGTGACGTATTCGTCTGAGCGCTGCGCTCGCGCGCGCGATCGAATTGTTCTCGACCTTCGGTGGTCCGTTGTTGTTGTCATTGTGTGTGTATATAAATGATTTTATTTATTTAAAAAAATGACAAACTGATAGCCCTTGTGAAAATTGAGGTCGTGCTAGAAAAGACTTCAACAACTCATTTTATACACACGTTCAACGACAATTTATGTTAATTAAAAGAACAGAATTTTTCCTTTTTATGACTTTATGATCTCAAACAATATTAATACAATAAAATATAATATAATGTAATATAAAAATCTAAGCTTTATATTGATTAAAAACGCATTTATTTTGTATAAAAACGCTTTTTAAATAATCGAAGTAACAAAATACCCGACACGAGGTACATGTCCGACCTATTCGAGTGATCTCACGGATTAGGTTAGGTGACATGCTCACTTGTTCTAAATTCGTTCGTGTCACTGAACATTGAAGCACATGAATGTAACTGCTCCAATCGTCACCTTACCTGTGATTCAAGTACTTTCTGGGTGAAAGCGTGCGATGCGGACAAACCTCAAATTACAACTGCTCCAACCACCATCTTATCTGTGATCCAAGTGTTCTCTCTAGATTTATTTGCAGCATGCGACGCGAACAAATCTCTAGTTATTATGCCGATTGTATGTGAGGTTAGATGCAGTTAGGTGGGTTTGGTTAAACGAACCATGTGTCATTCTATGTGAATGAGTTTAATGTTTGCTTGATACCGGCGTTTTCGCAAAATGACACAAGTTGCGCAGGAGGATAACGAATTAAAGAGGTTGCTCAATAATCCAGCCAAGAACGCTAGCGAAGATGGATCTATGGCACCACCGTTATCGGTAGGTTATTAAATGTTAGATTTTACATGCGTTTTCTAAAATAATGTAAACTTAATTTGTAGACTAACGTGCCGAGACCAAGCACGTCGCAAAGTGCCAACCCGCAATCGATGATGATTCCGATAACGCCAGTTAATAGCACGAAAGAAGTTCCAGAGCCTTGTTTACAGTAGGTCTCAAGTCACGTAATTATTTGCGTTGTGTATAAATATCTACTTACTGTTGTATTATTATACTGATTCTACACTAAGTTGGTAGTTGATAATCCTAAGTCTTATCGGTGAAGTTTACCAATAGCCAACTTGTATGACTAACGCTGATTGGTTAACTTTACTGATTAAGGGCCTCAACTTTTGATTAAATTAATTTACGATTAACTCGTAAAAGTACTAACAGCAGTTTAATGTATCAGAATGTGTCTCTCTTTCTCTTCTGTGTTTAATTCTCACATTTGAAATCATGGTGATTGAATTAACCATTGATTAGCATTAATCAGGATTGATAAAAGAGGCTGTAAGACGAAAACCTGGTTGTACCAATGTTACTTTGACTTTAAGCAAAACTTAAAACTCTCTCTGTCTTGTTTAAAGTGAAAGAGAGACAGAAACAGAAAATATTTTAAGCTTTGCTCAAAGTCAAAGTAATATTGGTGCAAGCAGACCTAAGACTTTTAACTACCAACTCATTGTAGAATCAGCATTAGATGTGTGTAGGATATAGTTTCTTTTATTAGTGTCTGCATTATTTTTACAGAAATGTAGTTTCTACAATTAATTTGCAAACAGAACTGAAACTTATGTACATTAATGTAAGAACTAGAAATTCTGAATACAACCCAGCTAGGTTTACCGGATTAATAATGAGGATACAGAATCCTAGAGCGACAGCGCTGATTTTCCGCTCTGGTAAATTAGTATGTACTGGCGCGAGAAGCGAACAAGATTCATTTTTGGCGGCAAAGAAATTTGCCAGAATAATTCAGAAACTTGGATTCCCTGTAAGCAATGTCACACGCCTAGAGATCTCGAAAGAGTTTTTACGTAATGTACAGTGCTTTTATATTTTTTTCTAGGTTAAGTTTTCCAGTTTTAAAATACAGAATATAGTTGCGACATGTGATTTGAAATTCCCAATTAAGTTGGAGCTTCTATATCAATTTCACGGTCAATTTTCTAGTTATGAGCCAGAGTTATATCCTGGGCTGACATACAGAATGTATTCACCTAGAGTTGTATTATTAATATTTGTAAATGGTAAAGTTGTGTTAACAGGTATGTTTTATATATATAATATTATAAAACATAAGATTTTTGCAGATATTACAGCAAGCAGATGGCTAAATAATTATTGAATGTATTTATTTGATTTTTAGGAGCAAAAAATAGGACTGAATTACAAGATGCATTAAATATTATATATCCGACATTAAAGATGTATAGAAAGCAATAATATTACTTATTTACAAAATAAATATCAAATAAAATAACAACAGATATGTAAATATAAAAATTAATTATATAATAGTAAATTGTTTCTCTAGCTATAATATATAACTGATTGTAAAATTCTATAAAATGAGAAAAGCTTTACCTTATATTTTTATATACATAATTGCAGTATTAATATTTTATGTGTTAATTTTATTATTTTATATTGATGTATACTATGTATGTATGTATTTTATTAATGCATCCACATTAAGTGCTTACATGACTTCCATTACAATTCCACTACATCTTACTCTGTACACATAGACATTACATTTATACAATATAAAAACTTATACAATATCTATCCGATAGACATCCATCTACACTCACTCACTCACTCACTCTTTCTCTCTCTCTCTTTCTCTTTCTTTTCTCAACCTCTCTATCATCTTCATCCATCCGATTCCTCTCCCATCCTCATTTAATACATCCACACCTCTTTCTCCCTTTTCCCTCACATAGTCACACTCACTCCTCAGATGCTCAACTGTTTCTCTTTCTCGTCCACACAACCTACACTTTCTCTCCTCCTCACTCATCCAGTACCTATTCCCTCTTTCCTCATTCCCACATCTCCATCTAGCTATCCTTACCAACCTCTTCCCCTCATTTCTCTTACACCCCCATATATACCTTGGTAATCCATTCACCCTTTCATACCCCTTACACGACCTTGACCTCCTCGCTTCCTCCCCTCTCTCTTGTTCATCTACTTCTATGTCTCTTTCCCTCAAGCGTTCCCATTTATTCTCTCCCCATTCTCTCATCGCAAGCTCGCTCATACCACCCCTCCATAGATATTTTCCCCTTTCTAAACTCTCCCTTGGCCATTCACACCTCTCCTTCTCCCTCTCCTCTTTTCTTTTCTCCACCATACATTTCATCCCTATTTCCCCTCCCTTCCCTTTTTCTAATTTCTCTTCAAACCTTCCAGCCCTCCAACCCGTTTCCACCCTCAGTTTATTCCTTTTTAGTTCCTCCCTCACTATATACCCTGGTGTTACCCTGTCCAGACCTAAAATCCACTTCAAGTATTTCTCCTGCACCGCCTCCACCTCCTTCCATTCCCTATATCCCCACACTTCTACCCCATAAAATAAAATCCCTTTCACTATACTGTCAAAGAGTTTTAGTTTCCATTTTACATCTCCTTTAAATTTTCTCTCTCCGTAGCTCCATATCCATCCCATTGCCACTCTTGCTCTTCTTATCCTCTCTCTTATGTGCTCTTTTTCTCCTCCACACTTAGTCATTACGTATCCCAAGTATTTGTATTCCTTCACTTCTTCTATTCTTTCTCCCCCCCACCACCAGAATCTTTCCTTCTCCCTCCCTCCTTTATTCCTGAAGACCATCACCTTCGACTTCCCCACATTGATGTATACTATAATTTATATCATTATAATTATATTAAAGAATACCTTAATTATTTTATAGATTTCGGTATGTATAGTAATTGTATATATATTTTTGTATCTTTAATCACGCGCGCGCGCGCGCACACACACACACACACACATCTATGAAAAATACAAAAAAAAATTAATTTACAAGACATTGTATCTTAATAATAATTATTAGTATAATTAAATAATAATTATCCTAATAATTATACTAATAATAATTATTAGTATAATAATATAATAATAATTAGTATAATTAAATGATTATGATTAAAAACCACATATGCTTCTATTTATTGTTAAAGTATATATTTCAGACGGTTTACATGATGAAAATAAATATTTTCTGATATACTATATATTAAAATAAAATATAATTGACAAACAATTATATTTGTAGTGTATACAATTTATATAATATTTTACTATATCAGAATTATTATAAATATACATACATCAATAAATATACATACATCTATGATAGATTTCTCTTTAACTTTATGAAAAGTTGGAATATCTGGATCTGGATATGTAAAGTTTAATGGAATGTTCAATCGCTTTTAAAAAATACAAAGTGTTTTCTAAATATTGCAAAATACAGAATTTTGCAAATCTTACAAAACTCAAATACATTTTTGTAAATTGAAAAAATATTAATATGTTCAAACATTATTTTATAAACTAAATAATCTCAACTGTTATAGACACTTTATAATATTATAGAATATGCATATATATAATTATATGTATCTGGCGAGAGCTATGAAAAAAAGATACTTTAATATACCCGCTGATAAACAGCCATGGTCCATTTAAGAACTTTGTCCGTGCATCATCAGATTTGGAAACGTTACAACGTTTCTCAATATTTGACGCTTTAACGCTGCGTAAATGCGTGTTTTATTTGTTGTTATTATTATTATTATTATTATTATTATTATTAGGCGGAGCCTAGTTATACATCTAATAGTATCTGAATCTAAAGTCCTTCTCTCAATTGATTTAAACTTTAATCAATGAAGTTTGTATTATATATGTTCATGTTCCAATTTTCTTTCGAGTTCGAGTTTTGCAGTCTTTAATCGATCACGTGTATACCTTTCTTTGCAGCTATGGGCAATTTTTCTCCTTGAAAGAATGGATTTTCTTCCTGAAAGAGTATTAATATTGTACTTTTAATTTCATTGTATTTTATACGATTTAATTTTATTTATAAATTCAAATGTTTTTTTCTTTGAAAAAGGGTAAAATGTAAATTAATTCTTGTAATTTTGATTGTTAAAAAATTTTATAAATCATACATATTTTGTACGATGACTGTATATTTCAATTACCTGAAACTGTTCGATAATTTGATTGAGATCGGAATTCGAAATATGCATGTTCGATAAACTGTTACTGTTTCCAGAATCGTTGGAGCATTCTAACATATGTTCTGTGTCACACATACAGTCCTGAGCGCTTTGATAGTCACGGCTAAACGCTGCCGTGTTTTCGAAATTGGTGAGGCAATTATTTTCACCTATAAAAGTAGGAATAAATTTTAAATTATACGTCGAATATATAGAATTATTGTTTTCTAATTAAAAAAGATATTTGATGATTAAAAATAAAAAGTATATCTATTCTTGACATGTTTACTCCATAAGTAAGATCGTTTGAATATTGTTATTAGGGTTCCTACGGACGAGCGAGTTTATAGCGTCACGAAAGCGCCGACCCATTTATACGGAGCTATTCGTGATGGCGCTACAGAAAAGTGTCGCGAATATATTCATATGGGTCACTTTGTGGCGCGACATGAAGCATTGCGGATGCGTTCAGATGCGGGCAACGCTTCTTGTCCACCACGAATAGCTCCGTATAAATGGGTCGGCGCTTTCGATTGTGATGCTACGAACTCGCTCGTCTGTAGGAGCCCTTAAAGGCAAGGGAAAAAATACTTAAACAAATCCGAAGAGTAAGATAGATTATATATATATATATA
>NW_017305376.1:858401-873939 GCF_001594115.1 Trachymyrmex septentrionalis
TATATAAAAGAAGATTATATGAAAGAAATGTTTTTTGTAACGACTCTCTATTATTTCTTAATTAGATTATATTGTTGAATTTTATTTGCTCACTCGTGTATCCAACTGGACAAGGATTCGGAGGAGTACAGTAAGCCGGTAAAGGATTTTCCGCCTTCTCGTCCTTGAGTCCTTTCAGACTAAATTGAATTCTATGTCTATTATAACCTTTGTCATTATTATTTTTATTATTGTCGAACCGTTGATGACTCCAGAGCGTACTGTGCTGCAAATATTCCTGATCTCGTATACTTGGATTCGGGTTCAAAGTGTCCATGTTATCGTAATCGGCCGGCAATTCCATGGGCAATTCCTTGGCTTTCTCCTCCTGATATTCCAAGTACGAATCAGGCGCACTCACAAATTCATTTCCCACTTGATCGATCAATTCTTGCAAAAAGTTGTCGGTCCATAAATCCTCCTCCTGGATACATCCAAATAATGGATTACATGCTCTTTTGACATCCTGCAAAAAACGGATGAATTAAAAAAAATAAGCAGGAATTTACTTTGCGATGTTACGTACTATCTTCGAAATCTCTCAACAATTGTCTTTGAAATTCTCAATTTGAAATGCTCAATTCCTATGAGGAATAAACAATACATTATAAATCGAGAAAAAGTTTTTTCAAAAAATTAGTTGTATTTTCTTCTAATTCAGCATTAAGATATATATATATATAAGCTGACATGATCTTCATGTGTGATGTCTATATGTACCAGGATTTTTGAAGGAGAAAAAGTGAATTTTCAGAAACTTTTAAATCAATTCCTGATTTCGAAGATTAAATATTCCATTTCGCAGAAGGAAATTCCTCTCGATTCATTTTAATTCATCTACTTTTTACATTTGTAAAGCACTGTTGATTTTCATAATTACCTTCATTAAAGGCAAGTAAATATTCGACCGTGCAGCAACAGCAATCAAAAGGAGCAGAATACAGTAGAGCATGATAATCAATGCGTGCATCTGCAGAATAGCACAAAAGGTTCTTTTCTTTACAATTTGTCATTTATTTTTTCACTACAACATCCTAGTAAACAAAATATTAGCAGTCTGTTAGCAGTTTGCTTATATAGTAGATACAAGATACAAGCGAAATAGTGCGGCAGATTGACATCAGCTACGTCCGTAAGCTCGTATTCTGCCAACAGAATCTGCCGACATAATTTTATTTTAAATTGGCTTAGAAATCAAGCAGAATGTATTGCCATTTTGTACTTATTATTTAAATAATATGTTTTATGTTTAAACAATTACACAAAATGACAAATTTTATTCAGATTATGCTGATAGATTCCATCTTATTTTGGTAGCAGATTTCTGTCGACACTCTGCTGACAAAATTTTTTGACAAAAAACAAATACTTGACAACATCTATTGTTGACAGATTTGTCTATGTGAGATACCGATCATAATTTGATAATCCTCTAAAAAATTTAGTAACATCTTGTATAAAGAAAGAGTTATTATATATACTATACAACATCAATATATTATAACAATAATTAAAAAAACAATATAGCTCTTTTTTTAATATAATTAAACGAATTCTCATAAAAATTTTCATAATTTAGATTTTCTTAGAGCACATTTGCGAATCGTTTAATTGTTTAAATGTTTTAAAAAGCAGTAGAATATTTCAATTTTCCGCGTGTGTAACGTGTAACTTACCATAATCAGCGACAAATGGTACCCTATACGGAGAAAATCGACGATATAGACCGAATATCCTCGAGAAGAGGTATCACACACCTGCGGTTTTTCGCTGCTCGAAATCACACACGCTTTTCTTCCCTCATCGACGGCCCCGATCGTCGTCGTTGTCGCAACGAGCGCCGTCCGCGGTCTCAGCGAGTACCAGAGTATTGATTTACTTTTTCCATTATTTCACCCTTTATGATCCTCTGTTCCGACACAACGTGCCCGTTCGCCCACCATCCTCGCCGTTCAACCCACATTTGTAAAATCGAGCCACTATTAAAGGTCATTCGACGGAGCTATCATGCCGCGTGACCAATATGCAACTAATATAGTTGAGAATGGGACAATCTTTTCGGTAAATAGATAAATGTAGAAGACTAATGAATAAGACTTTCGATTTCATTTTCAACTATATCGAAATGTAAATATATTGTATTAAATCTTACTTAAAAAAATAAGAATAATAGAAAAAAATTGAACATAATAGTTTCGTTGTTTCATATTAATTTAAGTTAAACATCTTCATTAATCAACAATTACATATACAATCTCTTCAAAATCTGTAATTATTCCAAAATATTTAAATTGATATCGTTTAATAATTAAATTAAATTTTTAAAATATAAATTTAAGAGGTATAAAGATCATTCAATTAATGTGCTAATTCCATTGACTGTATATTCTTTCATCATTTTCTCTTATTAATAGATATTATTCGATATTATAGTATTGCTTGAATTTGCACGCACTTTAAAAACGCATTTAATCTCACAACTTATACTGATCATGATCTTCGTAATTTTTTTCTTAACACTGAATTATCGAATTACTTTAGATAACTGTATATCGGTTATTTGCTTACTAAATTGCATTCATAAGCAACGGTTGCCTGTAAATGTGATTTGTGTGCAGGACACGTCGTTTGGATAACGATATTAAAGCCAGCTCGTATATCTCAAAGTCCTGTCGAGAGGCTATAAAGTATCTAAAGTACGAGGTCGTTTTGTTTTGCGAACATGAAGCTCGAGAGTTAACATCATAAAAATGTAATTTCTTTTTGCTATGACGCCCTCCAAGACGTGAATAATTTTGTTTCCCTGACTACATTACACGTTTTCACATATTAATCACACACATATTAATCATTACAGTATTATTACGCAAAGTAAAAAATATTTTCCTAATGTGTATATTGTTATATTAAAATGTATTTAAACAAAAATAATAAAATTGGAAATATAATTAATAAAGTTTACAAAAAATTATTTATAGACTTTCTACATTTTAGAATTATTATACTTCTTTTTCCTACAACCTATCGTTTTGTGACGTAAAAGTAATCCGCGCATAAAATCGACGGAAATAAAAAATCCAAATTTGATAAAAGCTCGATGAAGTGGCATAGTGGTGGTTGTTTGTCAAGCCGGTACTTTCATTAAGCGTACCAGTTACAGGAGGGTTAAAATAGAAAGTGTAGTGACGTAGGGATGAAAGATCAAAAGATTCTTCCCCCTTGTTATGATCGTATATAAACCATCCATTAGTTGTTGTCGTACATTGCATTTCAGCAACTCAATTTACAGAATCAAATTCTCGTTTCGTCTTCATCTCACCACGCTAAGATTGATTACGATTTATCACATTAATGACTCATAACATTTTTAAGTTGTTTTTTGTAATATTGTTTTAGATATTTTAATAATATCATACTATTCTTTATAATATGTAATTAGCTATAAAATGATATTTGATATAATTTTGAAACATGAGAAGATATACCGAAAATCAATTATTATTTTATCTATTTATATTAATTACAAATTTCTCCTTTATATAAAATTATTTAAAAAATGGAAAGTTCAAATAATTTTTTACCTGCTATATGTATACATAAGAAGCATTTTTTTCATCCTTTATTATATATTTATTTAATAATTAAAAGCAAAATCCTTTTCAATTGTCCTGAAAAAAATTTTGGCAATTCAATTTTTTCACTATTGTAAAAAGATTTTTTTCAAGTTTATGTTAGTTTATATATGTAATATAATATTATTTAGAAGCAGTGTGTGTGTGTGAGCAAATATATCAACAATTTATTCGATATATTCCTAAGGGAAGGCGTATCAGAACATTCTTGAAGCTCGTAGTGATTTTCCAGCTCAGCATCCATCCGGCTTGTCTTATAATTCCCCGTTCGAATAAAAGTCCTTGTGTCTGTAGTCGGCTTTCGATGCCAAAGATTCCTTTGCTCGTAAACTGGATTACATCCACATTAAACAGCATTCGACATAAACCAGAGAATGCCCCGACATCCATCGTCAGACAAGTTGAATCTATTTCTTTTTATGTATGATATATAACGCTGTTCTATACATTACAAAATTGATAATGTAATTGAAAATAGAATTACGTCAAATGATCAAACATATTTATCGTTATTTTATACTTACGATCAATCAATGATGGAGATTCCTATATCCGTTATGCTCTCTCTCTTTTTGATATTCTTTCGATACAGAAAGATATCCGGATATATTAATTCCGATATTGCATATCCAATATTATTTACTATGGTATAAAAATGTTGCTTGAAATAATCGCGATAGTAAATTGATGTAATTTTACATATCTTGAGTGAGAATTATAGCAGCATCACATGAATTTGTTACTATTATATTCACACTAATTTTTAAAATCAACGCAATTAATAATATAACCAGAGAGTGATGGCTGAAAAAGTATGTATAAATAGATATAAATCATAATTATTGCTTTAAGAAATGAACTTAGAGAAATTACAATTTTAAGATATTTTTTACGTCGTTAACGGAGTCGTATGTTTAATTAAGCTGATATAAAAATGTATTTTTAAACGACTGATTGTTTATAATTACATACATTGAATGAATGAATGAAATTGTCAGTCGCATTAAGAGCCGTATAGATAAAAAAAGTATTTTTATATAAATAAATAAATGGAACGAGTAAAAAGATAGATATATAAATATTATATTAATATTTAAATATTGTATTGCTAATGAAGCTGCTGTTTTAATAAAATTTGATATCACTAATTTTGTCGAACGGAAGGGATGAATGTTCCGGGATATATCTGAGGGATTTCTCTGTTGGCGGTAGAGGCGATATGCTGCGTGCGTAGTCAGCGTGGAGCTGTTACGCTCAGTGTCTCGGCGCGGCGTCACAAGTATTGATCTTCGTAGAGAGCCACTACGTGAATGGGTTATGGCTGTCTCGTTCTATTCCGCAGATTTTCGTACAATTCTCTCTTCGTCACACACGTTCACCATCTCCTCGTGATCTCGATTTCCCTCTTAGCCGAAAGCTTTTTGTATTTCGCTGCTTTCGTCACGGCACGATATCCATCCCCGTGTGTTACGTTACTACGGTATCATAATATATCACGCATAACACAGACACTGCTTATATTTGTCGTACATATTACAGATATTGGTTTCTTGCATGTAAAAGTACAAATAATTCTTTTTTATTTTACGTAAAAAAAAGTAGTACTAAAGAGTAATACAGGCGCATTTTGATTTGAGAAGAATATGATTTTGCTCATCTGAAAAGATAATATATTTTTCTCCTTGTCAAAAAAGAAGTGTGTTCGCGCGACAGGATATTAGATTAACTTTGTAATTATTACAAAAAGGAAAAGAGATTTTGTAACTTCTTATAGCGAATAAAGATTTTCTACTTCTTAATGTAAATCGCGGAAAAATTTCAACTTTCCAGTAATGTCTTTATTTTCAAAATCAGATTTTCTAATCAGATTTTAAAATCAGATTATTTTAGAGAGCTACAGTTTGTCTGTAATATTTCAATTAAGCAATAAATTAACTTGATGCATTTTTACATAATTCGTTCTTGCTCTTTATGCATCTGTAATCTAAAGGTATTATATGTATCATTTTTAATATAATGCATTAACATTATATTATAAATCTAGCGAGTCCTACATTTTGTCGTCGCAATGGCAATGGAGATAATAAAGTTAAGTAGTTTAAATGAAAGCAGTATATAATAAATTGTTCTCGTATAATATTGCGTTGCTAGTAGTGTTTGTATAATTCCGCATCTATAAGCGTATCTTATATGGTTATATGGCATCATTATATGGTATTAATAAATACGAAATATCTTGTTTATTATACATGAAAGAATATTAGTCATATTTTTATGAATGTAAAGCTGTGAATATAGGAAATACAGTTAATTGATTTAATCCTTAATTGCATCCATCTTCAAGAAGTAAAGTAACATTGACTGTGCATTTCTAGGTTGTACGCGTTGTTAAACATCATTAAATATTCGGAATGTTTATTCCAAGAATGATATATAGATTGTTTGATACGCATATAAAATTGTTATATATATTTAAATTGTATTTTTATCTGTTTCTTTCTCTTTCTTTTTTTTACTAATTAATTATATCATGACAAAAAATCAATTGTATACGTCTAGGAATGAGCAGGCATTACCGGTAATAAAAGACATATGTTATTTACATTTCCTTATTTCCTAAATTATTTAATTTAATATTCATTAAATGATACAGCAAAATATAAAATGCAATTTTATTTGTACGTAAAATTATAAAAGAATAATTTTTTGCTACATTATACAAGTAAAATGATTTATCATTTTTAAAAATATAGTTGATTTCTTCATAACGTCTAGTCTATATTTTAGACAAAACCATGTGATTGTGCGAGCCAAGATATAGTATTCGATTTAAAGAAATATGATCCCTATTTTAACAAGATTCGAGCACTTTTTGTGCCTAGTCTGGAATCTAGATTTCAGTCCTTGTTGAAGGAGTTCGTGTATAATACAAATTCTCGATGGGCTAAGCAGTTTTCATGTTTCAAGAAATTCGTCGATATGATAATTATGTGGAAGGATCTCCTGAATAGAGTCGTTGAATATGATATCAGCACGATGGAAAAAATTATGAAAAATACTATCAAACGCATGATAAAAGATGATTTGATCATCTATTTTCTGAATTCTGTCATTTTGCATCATAGATTGAAAAAAGTTTGCCGGGAGTTAGATACATTGGGTATCGAAGACAATATTTTAAAAAACTTGAATGTGTGGAATTTTATCAACGAGCAAGACTATTTAGATCGCAATTGCTTCATGTATGTTATGTATATGTATATAAAAAAAAATATTTTTTCACTAAAAATGGAATACCTCAAGTATAGATGGTTGAATGAAATTTATCAAATTAACATGTCTTAATAAAGATCATTCCTTCATTAATGTTTATTGAAGATGCTTTACTTATCAATTATCACTTAAAATTACACCAAATTTTATTTACTAGGAATTTCAATACTACTATTTCAATGGATTGTAACACGAATTTAAATACAGTACCTTACGATACAAAACGATCAATCAAGTGTAAAAAAACTGTCAAACCATTAGCAAAAAAGATTCATGATAGAAATACCGAACACATACAATCAACAACATCAAAATATCGAAAACATCGGATACTTGCTCTAAATCAAAATTTTCTGCAACATAAAGAAGATAATTCCAATTATTATTCTACTTACGTTGCAACTGGATCAACTAGGCAAAATGATTATAATACTGATAAAATAAATAAATCTTTTAATGAGAAATCGTGCAATACGGAATCAAAGAAGATACGGAATGACTTGAAATTGAAGATAATTATTCATAAAGTACAAATAGAAGATCATAAATATTCGACGTTCTCGAGCGTTAATATTACTCGCTTACCTTTGCCTTGTAAACCGAGCAATTTAATTAGACAAATTTTCGAAACTGATCCATCTTTAACCGAATCTTGCTTGATAGTGATGAAGCGAAAGTTCGAAGATAGCATGTATAATGTTTCCTCGTGTCTCAATAGTGTTATAGAAAAATTAAATATCAAGTTCACAAAATCGCTATGTCTTAATTGCGAAATATATTCTGAATATATCAGTTTCAAGTTAAAAGCCCCCAATATAAAAAAACATCTTTTCGTTACGAGAGTACCGATTTGTCAGAATGTCCATAAATGTATGGTTCAAGAAGATTTCTCTATTTTGTCCTCAAAGTCAAGAAGTACTGAACTTAACAAATTAAAATGTTTTACACAATGTAAAGATAATTGCATGAATTTTAATGGTGTACATGTCGATACACACGAAAAAGCTGAAAAACTCGACACATGCTATTCACAATCAGATGAAGCAGATCGAAGCTTTATAAAAAACATAGTGATAGATATAGCGGAAAACAAAACAGAAAATAATAATGAGAATAGTTCGAGATATGTTGAGAGATATTTTATAAACTGCTCTTGTAATGATCCTTGCAAAGATAATGTTGAAGAAATATATAATATGACGTCATGCGTTGATAATTCTGTTGAAAGAAATCGAGAATACTGCACAATTTCAAATTCAATAGATATCAATTATGACGATGATATAAAAAAGTGTAGAAAAGAGGTTTTCGAATCGAGTAATTTAATTACAAGGAATAGTATATCCACACAATTAGTAAATAATGCAAACTGCACATGTTCATTATACGAAAATTTTATAGGAACAAGCAATGAAATTGAAGACATTTTTAGTAACAAAGATTTGGACAGTTTCTCGCAGACCACAGGCACTAACGAATGCGATTGTGTATCGAATAAAAAATCAAATTTAGAAAACGAAATTTGTAACAATTATAATGAATGCGGTAATACATTATTTATACAAAATTCTGAATATAATAATGCAAATTGTACATGTATATCATACGAAAATTACATAGAAACAAACAGTAAAATTGAAGATACTTTTAATAAAATAAAATCAAACAAAAATTTGGACAATTTTTCGCAAACCACAGGCATCAACGAACACGATTGTTTATCGACCAAAAAATCGAATTCAAAAATCGAATTGGAAAATAAAATTTATACAAATACTAATAGATATAGTATTGCATCATTCGTACAAAATTCAGAGTATGATAAACAATTAGTAGAATTAAACTATAATCGTTTCTCGAACAATATTAATAGAATCGATAAACACTTCGATACACAAGAAAATGATAGCTTATTAAATTCGGCAAAAGTAGAAACTGGATGTAACTCATGTGGTTCTTGTCGATGCAATGATTTTATAGATATCACAGTCACCGATAATATTTTAAGAAAAAATATTTGTGCTTTTGAAATATCTCAAAACAATTTTGATGCAGTAACAACAGCTCGAAGTACGGACTATTCCAAGATAGTGCAGGCATCGACCAGCAGCAGCAATTCGCTAACAATTTCAATTCAAATGCCTAGATCAAAGATATTATCGAAAGAAATCGATGTAGATACATTTTATCCACGAATCGTTTGGTTGACATCTGAAAATGATAAAAATATACCTATCAAGGAAACAAGCGATGGATGCAATGAAATAGCAAATCTTTCTACGCATACTTTAATTGTTTCCAAAAAAAGAAATCAATTTTTTTCTGATATGAATAAGGAAATGTTAGATGTAAAAGATGGAACGCAAAATTTTGTTACATCATCAGAAAGATTTTCTGTGTCGAAAGGAAGATTCCGATCCAATGGAGATTCAAGAAGTTCCGATATCTCGACACGAGAATATCTACGTTCGAAAACTCATTCGACATCCAATGCATCGCTATATAGTCGTTCGTTCGTAACGACAAGTGAATTTGCAATGAGCGATAGACGAGATAAATTCCAAAAATCAATGCTTCACGGACGCAGGTGCGTGACATCAGCGAACGGTATTCATAACATAACTTCGACAACAATCAAACACAGAACAGCATCTCGTAGATACCCAAACAATTATTCTGGAAAAACACGACCACAAATGGTATTTGCGATAACAAAATTTCGCAATTCCATCGACAAATCTATCGACAAAATAAAGCGTTTGATTCGTGAAAAGCTGAGAAGAACATTGTTTAACAATAAAATAAGTAATAATAATAAAATGACTAAAATTATTTGGAAAACTAAAGAATCTTCTGAAGATACTAGAAAGAAAAAGACAAGTGACAAATGTGTAAGACAGATATATTTCTAAATAGAAATATTTTATTTATATATAAAATTAAAATTTGATTCCTTTTATATTAATGTTTAAATTTAATATTTTTTAATTGTTTCTGGCTTTGGAAATTAAAAATCTACGATTATAATTTTTAAAATAAACTTTTCTTCAATTTATTATCTATTTTTTCTAGGATTACAGCATAACTTCATGCTCAACTTATGATTGCTGCAAGCGAAGCTATACCACATCTTCTTGTAAATCTTCAAGTGTGTTTTTATCAACCAGTAGGACAAAGGAAAAAGAAAGGTATGAAGAAAACATAAAGTTTTGTGACCACGGATTGGAAAATGATAACAATAAGGTCTTATTAAGCTTCCGTTCGATTAAACCTTCTCTGCAGTGGTCTTACGATTTGTTAACTTCTACAACTGAAGACATAGAAAAGCAAAAATTAAATAGAAATAATCGAATACGATATGACAAAAAGGAAAAAATTGGCAACATTATGAATTACATCTCAAGAAACTCTCATCGATACGACTCGAAAAATTCGGAAACAAATATAACAATTTCTTTGCAATCAACCAAAACATTTCTTACGGAGAGTGATTCGAAATATTATGGACATATCACATATAAACATCAAGAAAAGACATATGATAATAAGCGAATTTGTAAGCAAATGTGTAATCAAGATCATCATAAAAATGACCAGATGCGGTACGAGTACGAACAATGCAGAACTAGAAACAAATATCGAGATATACCAATTAAATATTCTAACGTCAATAGCAATGAATCTTTTAAAACATTATTATCACATTCTTGGAGGAAAAATGCTAGAAATACACATAAACGACTTTACGATATATCGGAACTAAACAAAGTAAAGAGATTTGCATGTTCATGTTCAAGAAAAAAGAAACAAATATTTGAGAAAGATATATCCGATCATTCCAATGATAGTTTACGATCTAACGCTAATCTACGCAAGAGATATGCCTTCGCGATTTTAACTGATGTCTGCAATGATTATATAGACGACCTCGATTTAAACTTCAAGTTGAGATTGTTGCGATATGTAGAATTATGCAAAAGCATCAAACGTTCGTTGATAAGAACAACCGAACAGTACTTATGAAATTAGCACGGTATCAATTTCTGGTAGCAATTTGTGAAAGTTTGATGTATTATGATGTTGTTTCATATTGATATCGAGAAACGCTATAAAATAATAGCGTCAATATGTCACATAGGTAATAACGGTTTTAATGTTGATAGCTCTTTAATCATAATAATAACATCCTTAAAATTATTGGAATTTTTTTTGTTTAACGTTGTTTTCCATAAATTTATTTTTATATAAATTAAAAATTATAATAGCACAGAAAATACTAAATGTATTAAATATAACAATGTATACGCTAAAACAAAAGTATTGTATAACAATTACAAAATACAAAAAACTTATGTCACTATATGACAAATTCGTTTTATGACTTGTATCTTAAACACGGCAATGATATACTCGTACCATAAATGGCGAGAGATATATTGCGCAATATTTTCAATAAAAATTTTGCATCATTTATTATTTTATAAATTTAAAAAAAAATTGAAATAAATTAAGAACATTGAAATCAACGTCAATTTATCTCGTGAAAAAATTTAGAAAGTTTTTACTTGGTAAAATCACCACGAACGATAAACTTGCCGACAAATCTATTCCCTTTTATGGATTAAGTGTTCTCACAGACGTTTGTTGGTATGTCAGAATGATAGTGAAATCCAAGTTATTTAGGGCGTCCGACTTCGAAGAGAAGATAAAGTATACCCCAACCATTGAGAACAGCAGCATCCATTCCTCTGGGCAGATCGATATTTCCTGGCAACCACCGCACCGGAAAGGGTCTCTACCCTCGATTGCTCTGTTTGTAACAATGCAAGTTGGCTACCGAATCTGAAGGAAAAATTTTCGATATATTTATTTCTTAATTGTTAACATATTATCATAAACAATTTGATTAAAAGTAACTGAAATCTTAGATATAGTGAAACACACACACATATCTTAATATCTTATGCTGACAAAATTTCGAGAGTTTCGTTTTTATATCAATCAGTTATGATATGACTATCAACTTTAACAAAGAAATTGTATTGCTATTTAAAATTTTTTAATTTTATTTGCTAACTTTAGATGACGCAATGAATTAAAGAGATAAGGAATATGTCGCAAAAACTCCAATTTTTTAATATGTAATTGTAATATTTAATTAATAAGAAAATCTTTATCTTTAATGGTTGTAGTTCAAAAATTTAACAATAAAATTAAATCTACATTGGCTAAAGAAATTAAAATTAAAATTATAAACTTTCCGAATGTTAGTTTTAATACAGTTAAATTTTAAAAAAATTATCTTTTCACATAATTTTCTATAAATTTTAAAAAATTATAAACATGTATTTTGAACTTTTAAAATAAACAAGAAAATTTATTAATATTGAATAAAAAGATCAGCAACTCTGTATAAGAATTTATTCTTTTACTTTACATTAAAAAATCAATTTAAAAACTAGTGGCAACTAATCATGCACTTTACTCAAATACTTGCCCTTTAAGAGAACGATTTCCTAAATAACATAACGGAATCTCAGCATACCGATAACGCGTATGTTAATACATCCGGTTAATCAATCTTAACGCCGTTACGATCATTTCTTTTCTGTGCGTGCCGTTTTGTGTTGCAAAACTTTCGGCTGGGGTGCATAGGAAGCTCCGCCTGGGGTCGATCTAAAGGGGGTTGCAACTGCTGATGATTGGCTAGTGATATCGATGCGTCGTTCCTGATGAACCAATCACATCGCTGCGTCGAGACGCGCTGACGCCGTGGCCAGAAGTCAACTTCGTTGCCGCCGCCACCGCCACCGCCACCGCCACCGCTGCTGCCACCGCCGCCGCCGCCGCCGTCGACGACGACGACGACGACGACGACGACGTCAGGCGACGTCGACGACGTTCTCCGTCGCGTACCCCGCGCTACCGTTACCCATTCCGCTCGTAACTGTATCTGGACTTAATTATTGGTGAGTCCCGTGAATTTTCTTTATTGTTTCCGGTTCGCTATTTGATATTATTTTATTTAAGTATAAATAATCGCGAATCATGGTTTCATTTTGCTCGCAAGTGAAATTGTCGGAGACAATTCTTTCGTGCATCTCTGTGTCTTTGGGAACCAAATTTGGGATTCTTTACTAAATGGTGATGAGTTCGTTGATATATTAGTGATGAAGAAAGATGATTGTGAGAAATTTTAATATTAGTAAAGTTGTGTGATATAATATTATTCGTTTAATTTCAAAACAAAGATTTACATCTTTTAATTTAGCTTTTATTAACAGATTTCTAATTTGGACAGGATTGAAGAAAATAGATTCTACAAGATTTGAGATTAGAATAGAATCAAAAAGAAGAAATCGTTCATTTTCTACCTAATGAGATAATCAAGAAATTCCTTCAATACGTTTGTTTCTGTTGAAAATTTTTTATTTCAGAAATTCAGCATGAATGCAGATAAACAGAAAGTGATTTTTTGTTTGTAAAATTTTTTAAGTAATTCGAATTATTAAAAAATTATCTGACTTTTTTTGTGTTCTTTTTTGTGAATTATTAGAAAGTCTAGAGAAGCATATTCCAATAATGCTGATTGCGATCTGTAAATATGCGAAATCTGCAACACGATGATTGGCCTAGCTGTAGATATTAAAGCTTTTGATGCTTTCTATACTATTATAATGAATTTATTTAGGCTTGATTTATACGAATGCCCCAGGCTATGAGATATTGTCGACGCTTGTTTGCCCATTCTTACGTCGATTAGCTGCAAATTGAGTTTCTGTTTTAATTAAAATTCTCTTTGAATATATAATGGTAGGTTCTCACCCTGTTCACGCCCTTTATTATTTATTCATGATAATGAATACATCTTTATTTGTTATCTGTTATTTATGTTTTATCTGTTATCTTCTTTCTTTCTTAATTTCTAATATCATTTACGTTTTATTACTTTATTACATTCTTCATAGAAAAATTCTTCTTTAGAAGAAGAAACATAATATCACTGAGAATATTAATTGTAATATTAATCGTGAATATATTCTGCTGTCATTCGTCTTTCATGAACATCAAATCGTTTTTCTTTGGTACAGTCGTACTTGTCATTAAAGAAATTATATACTTATTAATTCTTTTTTCTTTTACACAAACAATATATTTGTTAAATTTTATAAGTTTTTTAAAATATAATCATTAATATATCGGAAAGTATACATGGCTCTAAGTCACGACGTAGAGACTACAAAAGTGCCAAATGTCGTTCAATGTCCATTAAGTTGAGTCAGCATGTCCCATATACTCATCATTCCACCCTAATTCGTTAACACGTACTGTACATTTTGGTGCCTTTTGTCTGTCACGTGCCATTTTAATATCCGAGAGCCATTGTCCTCTGATGTGCCTCTTTACGATCAGCGCAGCACCCCCATAACGATTTTTGCAGGCTGCACACTCCATCATGCAATGACGACGATTACAATCTGTGACGAGACTATTACAATCGCACAGTGAAAGTATAGAGCAACATGAGCTCTAAAAGAATATTTAACTTTTAATATAAAGTAATGAGAAGCTCTTTAGTATGAAGAAAATATATTTAAATGCTAACCATAAAAGTTAAAATAAAATATATATAATATATGTGATCTAATTTGTAATATATTATTTATTTACACATTGTATGAAAGAGATACGATAATTTTAAGTACCTATACAAGTTTTTAGTACTTATATAGTTATACATTTGAAATTTATATATAAAAATTTCAAACATCATTTTGTATTATCTTATTTAATTTTACAGCTTAAAATTAAATCGCTAAAGTTTATTACATACCACGTTTATTATACTTTCTTTCAATACACTGTGTCTTAATTAAGGATAAATCTCTAAAGATTTTACGATTTAACTAAAATGTGTCTTCAAACTTTAAGTGAAAAATATGATCTCAGTGTACGGCTCGTGAAACGTTTCTTCTCACAGTTTTCTACCCTCTGGAGATGCTCCCTCGAGAGTTCGGGGATTAGGGGTAGAGAGACTGCCACTCCAAATAAACACTCCTACTCGGATTCCCCCTGTACCGTTCTGTAGAAATACTCTATATAGGTATAGCAGATCTTTCTGAAAGAAGCTGTAGGTAGCCAAGATATAACAACGCGATAGTTATCTTTAAGGATATTAAAAACATTGAATTACTTATAAAATATTTAATATCAATTTTGGACAAATCTTTAAAAATTAATGTTTGTTTTTATAGCATCTAAATTATTTTTACAATTGTAATTTTAACATATTTTATTTATAAAGCTATGTAACGTATGAATATATTATATGTTTAGTATGTATTTTGGATTTTTTATAAAATAACTTATATTTGTTACTACAGGGGCTGCGAAATAACATCGCGATCGTACAAAATTACGAAGCAACCCCAATAATTGGAAAATGTCCGGATTCGCAGCGGCGGGTCTCGTAGCTTTCGACTCCCTCAAGACGAAAGCGTCACTGAAATTATCCGGGTAATATACTGCACACATTTATATAACATATTTAATTAATATATTTATAGAACATGTTACTATATATATATATATAT
>NW_017305376.1:874039-881140 GCF_001594115.1 Trachymyrmex septentrionalis
ATGTTATGATTTTAATTAAAGAAAGAGACTATTTTTAAAAAAATGATACAAATAATTAAAAATTTGCTATTTGAATGTGGAAAGATAATTTATTAAGAGAATACCAACTCTCTACAGATTCAGAAGAAGTGCCGGCGGTTATGAGGAGTTTGAAACTACATGCGAGAGTAGTAAAGACAACAAGGGATTCGAGGATGAAAGAGGATACAGCACGCAGCCTTCATTCGAGTCGCTTCCAGAGCCAGAGAGACCACCATTGCGGCATATCGATACTTATTGCATGCCAGAATGTCCATGTCTTTCAAAGAGGTATACCATCGCAACGCTAGCTTGTGTAGGTAAGAATAAATAATAAATTAAAAGGCTATTTTGTTTTCCCAACTTTATGTTGCTTGCTATTCTGTTTTATGTCCCATATTATCATAAAAGTTTATCTATTATAATAAACTAAGAATTAAAGAAATAAAACATGGATAGTCTTTCACAATAATTTTGTGAAATAAAAGAAATTATTATATGTATGTATGTACGTATGTATGTATATATGAAATCATAATAAATAAAAGTAAAATTTTCTTTTCATTATTCTAATTAATTATACTTTTTAGGATTCGTTATTTCGTTTGGCATGAGATGTAACATGGGTATGGCCAAGCTTGTCATGAAAAATACTACGGAAGGCGAAAACAACACTATCAAGTTCAACTGGACGGTCGGCATGGAAAGCGCCCTTGATTCATCATTTTTCTGGGGTTATTTAGTAACGCAAGTGCCCGGTGGCTTTCTCGCATCATTGTATCCTGCTAACAAAATATTTGGCACAGCCATCGCGATATCTTCTTTTTTGAATTTGTTAGTACCTGGAGCACTGAAAGTAGATCCTATTGTTGACATGGGTGTGCAAGTATTGAAAGGACTGGTCGAGGTAAGTAAAAAGTCGAAAAATTTAACAAAACTAAAGGATACAGTTAGAATACGCTAGGTATATACATAAATGTAAAAATATTTTAGTAAAGAGTAAAGTTTATTGAAAGATTATCTAAAGATTAGATTTTCATCTCTATAATATTCACAATATATTCTACTATAATAAAAATATTTTAGTAAAGAGTAAAGTTTATTGAAAGATTATCTAAAGATTAGATTTTCATCTCTATAATATTCACAATATATTCTACTATAATATCCTCTGTAACATATACTCTGTTATAATTGTAACCAACTTCTTTTTTATTTTTATTTTTAGGGTGTCACGTATCCAGCGTGTCATGGTATTTGGAAATACTGGGCACCACCTTTAGAAAGATCGCGTTTGGCCACATTAGCGTTTTGTGGGTCGTACGCCGCAATGGTGATAGGTATGCCGCTTTCTGGATACTTGAGTTCCTGGTTTGGCTGGACAGCATCGTTTTATTTCTACGGTAAAGAGATTTCTTGTGTCTCAATGGCAAACATACATAGAAAAAGGAATATTTCGTATGCTGTTTTAAACAAATTTCTTTGGCCTAATCACTATTAATACTATTGATAAAATAAATAATAATAACAAATAATTAAATCGCCTCAAATACTTTTCTAAACTTATATAAACCAACCTATATAGCATAATTATAGAAGAAATTAATAAAATAAAACTAATAAATAAAATAGAAACTCAATCAAAAATTATAACAAACTTTAAATTTATTGAATTAAATTCATAAACCAATCATTCTAAAACAATTATCATACCTAAATATGAACAGAAAGCTTTATTAAGAATAATAATTTTATTTATTTATAACATACAAATTGTTTTGCTATAACAAACTGAATCTCGTTTATTGCAACAGCAAAAACAATTGCTAGAAATAGTTAAACAGACTATTTTAGTTCAAACAAACACATTTTTCTACAAACAAATTTGCTCAGACATTCCAACAGTTATAACGGCCATTTAATTGCTTTTACATTGATTATGTATTAGCAACGATAGTAAAATTTTGATTTGATGTGTATAACAATAAAACAAAATATTGCGTTGGTAGATGTAATTTTCAACAAAATAAATTGCAGGCATGTGCGGGTTGATTTGGTATGGTTTCTGGTTGTGGTTGACCTTCGAAAAGCCATCGAAACATCCCTGTATCTCGGCTCGTGAATTACGTTACATCGAGGATTCGCTCGGACAAGGACAAACGCAAGCACCTGTGCCTACGCTGGCGACGACTCCCTGGCGCAAGTTTCTTACTTCAATGCCGGTATATGCCATCATTGTTGCTAATTTTTGCAGATCGTGGAACTTTTATCTGCTGGTACTCTTCCAACCGCGTTTCATGCACGAGTCTTTTGGTATGCCTCTTGTCGAGGTAAATATATAATTATAGTATCTAATATAATACTCGTATAATTTCTCGATAAAAATAATAATGAAAGAGCTTTATTTAATATGTCACTAATTTATTTTTTTATATAAAAATTAGATGTAATACACTTTACAATTGAAATGTATGAAATACGTTTTATTCCTAAATATTTAATAGACCGGAGTCATTGGTTCGCTTCCACACTTACTGATGACGATGATTGTACCTTGCGGTGGTTTGCTGGCGGATTATCTCCGTAAACGTGGCATCATGACAACGACAAATGTCAGGAAGGTTTTCAACTGTGGTGGTTTCGGTATGGAAGCACTCTTTTTCTTAGTGGTGGCTCATGCAACGACATCCGAAAACGGAACTGCGGCTACGGTCGCTCTCGCGATCGGCGTCGCGTGCAGCGGTTTTGCTATCTCTGGTTTTAATGTCAATCATCTAGACATCGCTCCAAGATACGCCAGTATCTTAATGGGCATGTCCAACGGGATTGGTACCATCGCTGGTCTATTAGTTCCTTTCTTCGTGGATAACATCACGGAGAAGAAGGTACGACGAAGAATATACTTCTTCGAGCATCTTTCAGAATGTTAATTTAATATGTACAAATTAAGATTAGAATATAAATTTGTGCAGGACCCACATAGCTGGCGGAACGTTTTTATCATAGCTGCATGTGTTCATATTTTCGGAGTGACGTTCTATGCTATTTTCTGCTCCGGCGAATTGCAACCCTGGGCTGATCCCACTTTAGAAGAACAAAAGAGCTGGAATCCCATGGATGAATTCGGCCAGACAAAACCGCCCGTTCCACCTCCACCAAAAACTATGCAATCCGAATTTATAGTAAGTATGCTCAAATTATTATTAATTAGTTACAACGAATATCGCTCAGATTCGATTTTTAAATCATCGCTATCAATTGATCTTTAAATAAAATCAAAATTGTTACACACACACACACGCGCGCGCGCGTGCGTGCGTGCGTGCGTGCGTGCGTGCGTGCGTGCGTGCGTGCGTGCGTGCGTGCGTGCGTGCGTGCGTGCGTGTGTGTGTGTGTGTGTGTGTGTGTGTGTGTGTGTAGCAATTTTGATATATATATATATACTTGTAAGTTATACTTGTATATTTTTTTATGCATTATGAAATGTGATCTACTTGAGATTTCAAAATTTATTCTTTCAAAATAATGTATTTATTATTTTTAAAAATAATAAGATTTGGAAAACAACTATTTCTTCCAGAAGCAACCGTCCCGAGACGGAAGCGTCACTGACGATTGGAATACTTATGAGCAGTCACCGGCTGAAAATCATCTGTACGCACGACAGGATAGTAAAGCTCCCGTGATAAACTATGGCTCGACAGAAACCAACAGCAGCAATCCATTTCATTCAACGAATCCATTCGCTAGCGACGTTAACGCGTCTTTCGTGCAACCACCGGCAACGGACGACTACACATATGACATCGTACACAATCAACAGTCGAACTGAGAATGCTCGATCACCGGATAGAATAATTGGATACGAGAAAAGCAGACTGCTTCTCTGAGGTTGTAGATCATTCGTATCGTTATAGTTATCTGTCAATCCTACATCGGCTCCTCAGACATGCTACATCTTTATTAAAACTTGCGAAATTAAGGTCAGTAAAGAGATCAAATTTCATAGTTACACAAATAATTTTGTTTCCATTGAAAAAATATAAAGTCATGAGAATTATTCATTTTTTTCTCTTTGAGAAAGAAAAATTAATCTTATTTTGCTCTTAATCTTATTGAACGATAAAAATTAAAAATCATTTTGTTATATAAATGTCATAAATTTATAACATTTCGGTATAAAAACTATTAGATATTATATATTGAAAATGTGTAGTTTAATAAATTATAAATCATTTTATAGAATTATTTACCATTAATTGAATTTGATTGTGGCATGTCTGAAGATCACATGCATAATAAATAAGATTTCAGATAATAGCTATAATTTTGAATTTTACAAAACAAAATATAAATGATTAAATACATTTCTAAGTTTTACGTGCAAAATCTTTGATAAATATCAGAAAGAGAAAAAAAAGGACTTTTTTGCTGAGCTTAATATCTAAAAGTGCAGAGAATGGCGCTATGAATATCCACGCGAATAACTCGAAATGATACGGGATCTAAAAATTAAACTCATTATGTTGTTAACTTAGCGAGATTGATTGTTAAATGAATTGACAATTAAATGTACCGCTATGTATTTGTCAAAGACATATTTATGATACTGCTTACAACAATGTGCGATAAACAATTGGAAGTGGGTACACGTACACTCCGTTATTTACATTTTAAAATTGACAATAAGTCACTAATTGCAAAAGATAAATTTCTGGTTAAAAAAATTCAGCCGGAAAGACATTCTATCTTCATTTTTTATTTATATATGCATATTTTTACTCTTGGAAGTAAAAGAAAAATAGCTAATCAAATAAGAAACTTGAAAAAATGTATTTTACGTAATATACATTTAGCCGCGTTTAAATTTATATTTTTTAAACATTTAGAAAGTGTGAAGCGTATTGTTAAGACAAGCTTTACAAATTGCAATGCGATAATTGACTATTTTAACTCTTTCTGTGGGATATCACAAAAAGAATGCTCCTTTAATTTATAGAAAGATTAAGATATTAATAATCCCTAAGAGATTCTCCAATTTTATAAAATTTTGAAATCTTTTTATTAAATTATATATCATATTCGCGCAATATTGGCAATATTGATTTCTTGTATAAAAAAAGAGTATTAATTGCAAGATGCCGTTTGTCAATGAAATCTGGATATATATATCCTATAAAGCGACAATAATTCAAATTTTCGCGAGACAATAATTCTCTTTGTGGACAATAATTAACGGCGAAGTTTGAGAAAATACCAAAATCGTGTAAGATTTCAATGCAAAACATATAGCTCAATAGCTAAAACTTTTAGGTATTTCCAATTGTCCGTGAGTGTTATTTACGCGAAATAAAAGAAATATAGCAATAAAGGAGAAAAGTTACGCGAATCAATATAATAGCGAATAACGTAAATTGCTTGTCGAAATGAAGTTAAACAAAAAGATATTCGACATCTTTTACGCACACTCAGATACAGTACAATTTGATCTACCATAACGATGGTATTATTCATACAGCATGAATATTCGGAAAATATTTTAAATTTTATTAGACATATATCTAAATTAAAACATCTACTTTTCTAAATATACCTTGACTTTGCGATATAGTATCTCTATATTGTTATAATTTGTGAATTGGATAAAACTTAAAAAAAAATTTACAAAAATCAAATGTGGTGACATTAACGAAAATTCAGAAATCTGGACGAGTTATTTGAATATCAAAGAAATATACCTACAAATTTTCGTAAGATATCTATGTCATGTAGATATCGCATGTAAAGTTTGTGATTATAAAAACCGCAAAGAGACAGAAAGAATAGATAAAATGCAGCTATTAATTTTTCATTAATATCCATTAGAAGCAAGCGTGAATTATTTAAAAGATGGTAAAAAGACAATTTATAAATAAATGCGCCCGAGTCAAATCGAATTCTTTAAATGGAATTTTTTGCGTAAATTTTCTTAATATTCAAGATAAATTCAAAAACGTTCGCGTAACGACTTAATGAAACGTATGAAAGTATTTGTAAGAAAGTTGATAACAACGTGAAAGTACCGTAATAAAGTATGATAGATATTAAGTAGACAAATCATGAAAGTGAATATACAAAAATGAAAGTAAAATTGATAAGAAAAATTGATTAGAAAAAAAAATAATATATGTATATTATACATCGTCTAGATGTATTTCGTATATATACGTATATTATATACATATACATATATATATGCAATCTATATATGTATATATTATATATATTATACATAAACACATCTTTTATTGTATACATATAAGTATATATGTATGTTCTTCATGATTGCGCAGTTGAAAGTAAAAGAATACACATACAAGAAAACAATAAAAAGCATGTGACGTATTTTGCGTCGGATTTTGCGGGCAAGTAGTACTGAAAATATTAGGCTCGTCAAGCGGTTAATTTCGATTAGTTTCATTTTTTATATCTGAATATAAAAAAGAGTATTTGATATAATACATGTACTTGCATGAAACAGTATTCTTGGTAAAAGATTGAAATTATTCTTTTAAAAAAATGTTAAGAATAAATATGATACTTGAGGAAAAAGTTGTTAAATTTAGATACATTAAGAAAAGAGGTTATTTGCAATTGGAAAATTTATTTAAGTTTTTATGCAAAAACATGTGTGTTTAAATGCATCGAGTCCTATCGAGCACTTTATAATGGACAGATATATTTTTAATCGTCGCAAACAAATTAATAGGAATCATTTTTAAATATTTACAATATAAAAGTGAACAAAACCGAAATTAACCGATTTGATTTTGTTCAGTAATAAATCTAATCTGATATGCGTATTCGCATATAGATAAGATATATACAATATTTAACTAATGGCAACGTCGTGATACAAGCGTCATTAAACGCCCTGTGCGTGTGGATTAACAAATCGAATAATTTAAACTATAACGCTGTTATAGCCAAGGAAGATCCACAAAATTAGTCAATTTATGCGAGACCTTTTTAAAAATATAGACACATCGATATAATTAATATATGTGTCGACATATATATATATATATATATATATATATATAT
>NW_017305376.1:881200-884177 GCF_001594115.1 Trachymyrmex septentrionalis
ATATATATATATATATATGTATTAATTAGGCGTGTATATTAAATGCATTAATGATAATAATACATGTGTGATGATCGATATATTTGAGAATGATTGCAATTTACTCATTAAAAATATTAAGATGTAAAGACATGCTTTTTAAAGTATCGATTTTATTGGACGCTTTACTATACGACAATAATTCTTAAATGAAAGCCTGAAGCACATGTTATAATAAAGCACCTGATTTAGAGTTTAATTATTGCTAGTTGCTGGGTGATTTTATTTATTATTTATGAATATATTGGGATGTTAAAGAATTAATACATCTGGTGAGCGAATTTTATCTTTTAAAATAAAGCAAATTTACTTTTTTGCAACATGTTTATATATGTAATTATTAATAATTATAATATCAAAATAGAAAATTATAATAAATGTTGAAATACCGATAACTTTTGAGATATGGACCATCAAAAGAAAAGGAAATGATCTTCTTAAGATACAAACTTGCAACAAATTTTAAAATAAATTCTTACTTTAATTAATTTTTTATATAATTATATGCCTGTTTTCCAATGAATACTATAGACGTACTTACAGCAATACAGCAAGATTTAAAAAGCAAGATAAAAAATTTCTAAATAAACTTCTGATTGGAAAGCAATTTTAAATTAATTCTTGTCTAATAAAGTTTTGATATAGGAAAAAATTATATTAAGTTTTGGTGGGGAGTATCGTCCCGTTACCATGCATGCGACTATTACCAAATACCCCGTACGCAACGGTAGTAATCACACTTCGTAACATCAGTGACAATGCAGGACAGGCTAATAACCAGTCATGATTAGAACGTTCGTATTAATGATGACATGAAATAATGATGCCGCAACGCACATTTTTTCGCGTGGTGCATCGACCGCGAGCACTGTGCTTTAAAAAAGACACACAATGATAGAAAGTCGGAAACACTTGCAACACTTAAAATTAATGGTATGCACGCGATAACTGTCATCTAACTGTTATGTATCGTCTGCGTCACTGCCACGCTGAGAGAAAAACGATTTGTTGTTAGACTAATGTTGGGAAAAGAGCGGATCTCATGGGCAGCAATAACAATTTACTTGAAAATTAAAAAAAAGTGGGATACTTTCTCTCAGCGTGAACGAAATAATATTGTTATTTTTTGTAGAAGATATATAACAAAAAGATATAAGAAACAAGAGAGATAAAATGTAAACGTTCACAATTATAATCAAAAATGGATTTTATTCCAATTATTTTGTGAAAGAATTTTTATTATATGCACTATTTTATAATGCTTATATTTGAATTTATTGAGATATTTAAACCATTTAATTATTTTGTTCTTTTTAGACACTTGTATTTTCTAATTTTTTGCTTTTCCTCTTTCTATCACCTATCTTATGTATAATATATTGATTTCTCTTTTTTATCTTTTTAAATTGATCTTTTTACTTTTAAATTTTATATTTATGCGCGTGCGCTTTAATCATGACAAATAATACATAAAAAACAACATTACATTAAGGATATGTGTATAAATATATATTCATCATTGTGTATTGCAGTAGTGACAGGCCTAACATTATTCACACGACTTTATTCGCTAAACCAGAAAAAGTTTCTGGACTCGAAATATCTATAAATTAAATAATTATTACGAAAAATCTAAGATAAGTTCTAATGCTGTTCGAACAATAATATTGATACTAATATTTACATATACGTATAGCTCCAGTAATAACTTATGACAATAAATAATGGAAACGGGGTGAGCCGATGCTAAGAATAGATGCAAATTAGACTATACTTGGAAAATTCAGTAATAATATATAGATATACTGAAAACGATCATTGTTGTTGCGGGATCGTTGCTTACGTTGAATAAATTATCTTTATTTTTGGCACACCCTGTATCACTTTATAACAATTAGCTCTATGCTTCTTCGAGTGCTCCACAGAATATAGAAAATAGAAATGGGAGACATAATACAGAGAGAGAGAGAGAGAGAGAGAGAGAGAGAGAGAGAGATATGTGATGAAAATATAACGAATCATCCAAGAATGTATTGCATTAAAATATTTCCATATATTTTTGTGAAGAATGTACTGGCCATTTTATCGTTTCACGAAGAATATACAAAAAATATATAAATATAATTAAGACAAAGTAGATAGTACCATACGGACGTCATAATTACGTATAAGTTATTATCAAATCTTATAGCGCAGATGTTCGTGAAACAATTAAAATGATACATTCTGAGTTGCAAAGATATAGATATTGTAAATTTGATATCATATCTTTCTTCGATTCGGAATGGTAAGAATAATGTGTGCAACTCGTATGCAATTAATAGAATTCCTCATTCTGAAAAGGAGATTAGATCTCTCGAACAATTTTTAGTATATTTTTTTAGGATGAATAAGTCATATAACATTATATTTAATATTTCATTACACGCAATTATATTTTGTGAAATTTTTATTATTAAATCAAATTAAGTACAAAGTTTTGTAATTGTTTTGAAACTTTAAATAGTTATAAAAAGAAGATACATTATATTTATCAGTCTGGAGGAAGGCATAAGCACATATTCAACAGTTTACGGTATGAAACCATCTTTATACTTACATACACGCACGCACACACACACACACGCGCACGCGCGCGCGCGCGCGCGCACGCACGCATACAAAATATATTCCCACGTGTATGTATATATCTAACACAATATGTATAATGCTGTATACACTGGCATTCATAGTTCGTCGCTATTTGTACATCCTCTGGAAAGTAATTAAATAATATTAATTTACATATTTCGATTAAACCTCTTTACAAAAATGTATCAATTATTATATTGACAATAACGACAATGTTCAAGGTTCATAAAAGAATGAAAGTAAAGTATATTTTAAGTACAATAAATAAAAGCAAAATTTTAACACATACATATATGTATATATATAT
>NW_017305376.1:884277-885119 GCF_001594115.1 Trachymyrmex septentrionalis
GAGAATATTAATTATATATTTATTTATTTATTTAAATGTAACTATACATATAGTTAATTAAATTTTGATATTCATTTCATACATTGTTAAGAAAGAAAAGAAGAGACGTCCATACTAAATATTCTGATGCTTAATGTTTGTTGAATGTTTTATGATAATGAGAATTTCACATCGAAAAAAGAAAATATTAATCAATAAGAGTGTTATATATTAAACTTTTGATGGCTTCATATAATAAATATCAAGTGTAGTAAATTCTCTTTCTCATTGTTAATACTTTTATTTGTTGTACTTTTACTACATATTTATAGTTTAGTTATTTTATGTGCTCCAAGTGATAATCCGAGGAGACTGTATTTTGTATCACGCGTAATATTTTATTGTTCAAAAAAATAATTGTAACATGCTGTTAAAAGATAATTATACACATTGTCATTGTAATATAATTACTATAAAATTGAACGAAACGAATTACATTATGAATATAGCTTTGTGTATTTATATATGTATATTTTGCGTTCAATTGTCATGATGCTCATAATCTCCAATGCATTTTAAGCGCTAACGTTAAGTATTGTATTACAGAGGATTTTTCATAAAGTTTTACTTTCGTAAAGTATTTAATATTATTGCAAAATTATGTTTTTTGTAAATTAACTTATTTTTTACATTAATTGTTGTTTTTCAGTATGTCTCGCTGGTTGAGAAATACTACGTTGAAACTTGGCAGATAATACAATGTTAGTTTTATATATATATATATATATATATATATATATATATATTAGGTGTACAAAAAAGTTCTGAGCTTTAGATTTGATACAACCGAAATAACAATTTAA
>NW_017305376.1:885219-890669 GCF_001594115.1 Trachymyrmex septentrionalis
TTCTCCGATATAGGTCTTTATAAATATCAATTAAAATTAACAGAAATTTGATCAATTTTTTCGTTTTCTATTTCTAATTTTAGGAAATAGTTGACAGAATTGATTAAATGTCAATTAATTTTAATTAATATTTATAAAAATTGTATACATAACAAAGCTAGATGTTTAAAGAGATAAAACTGTAAGCACACCGCAATTTGTTTCTTATTGTGAATCAGAAAAAAGAGATTAATTAATTTTATTTAAAAGTAAAATTGACTCCATCATTGACATCTATCATTCATCTATTGTTATAATCTCGTTCCTTTTATGGAAATAATTATGTATTTTAGAAATATTTTCTAATAATCTTCAAAGCAGAATGATATGTCTATGGGCGAATAGAAAAAAAAATATATTTTAATTGTTTGTGTTAGTAAACCTCTATTCTATACCATATGCGTAGTTGTATATTAGAAATTATTATTACACACGCCGACGCAATCTGGTTTGTTACTAATTATTGCGACGCTAATTATCATGTAAAATATATATGTAACATTGTAATTTTCAGTGTGTTATGTAATTAAAAAACGAGAGATAGTCTGGCGGCTATTGATAATAAATCGTAAGCCGATCTTTACAAAACTCGTTCCTCCTGCTTCATTGAATAGAGTTCATACTAGAAAAACATAAATAATAAATGCACAACGATTATTGTAAAACTTGTCATTTATTTCATGTTTCTCAATACGTAGCGTCTTTCGAGAAGAATGATCAGTATAACCACATGTATTTAAGAATACAGAATAAGGACGCTGTGGGCAAAAACTGACATCTTTGTTGAAACAAATCTTATTGATAATTATTTATATATCCTTGCTTATTCTTGGAATAGCTATTAAGCGTGGCATGATCATACTCTCATTTGCATTTGCCGCTATCATAGAAATTACTTGTCACCTGTTGCGCTGTTATATTTACATATCATATACATACCGGTACATATGTATAATAGTAGCACCATCGACATTTCTTTTAAAAAAAAACGATCGTACAATTGCATGCAATAATTTTCTTTCTATCTCATATATATATATATAAAAATATATATATATATATATATATTTACCTTGAGGCGTTATATGTAGATTAGCAAACGTAGTTCATAAGAACAATTCTTGAGATCTCTTGGAAATTTCCATAACCACATTAATTCACGTACACGATGATCGTTAAACTAACGCTTTTTAATAATTTCTCGGATTGCATAAAGCATTGTTTATGATAACGTATCATTTAGTTATGCAGAAAGCATTTCCGTGAGACATATGTATACATGAGAATTAATTCTCTAATTGCAGTGTTTCACGTGGGATTAACTTATTACGCGCGCGAGGAAAGATACTTTTATAATTTCCTAATATGCACATAAACATTTAAAAGTGAAGATTATGTAAACGACTGATTTCTAATAAGACTGTATCTCTCTCTTTTCTTTTAAAATACAATGAAATTTTGTAAAATATTTTTTATAAAATAATTTTCTTTTCTAAAAAGTATAGTTTTTCTATTTTAAACAAAAATATATAAAAGAAATAATAAGTAGTTAAAGTAGAAATTCGCGCGCGCGTAAATAAATAAAAAGATGAAATGAATTATACATCTTAATGAAACAGCGATATGAGTGATATGAGCGATATGAGCATTCACATTGTTATTATTACTTTTGAATTAAATAAATTGCTTATAACGTTTATATATTACAAATTTATATATTTCAAAAAGCTTATGCATGTGCAGGTGTAGTAGCTAAAAGCTCGCGTACATAGCTCAATCAACGTAGCATGTCATATATTGTGCGTGGCGCGTGGCGCGTTATTCGTACGCACGTATATGAGAGCACAGAGCGAAGCGGGAGAGTAACGACTACGAAGAAGCGTAAACGCCACCAAAGGTACACTCTTCGTTACTTTCTAAATTCCCCCTAGCAGGCGGTATATATCCCCCGATGACTTTGCGTTTTGCAATCGTACGCAGTGCGACGGGAATCACATCCGAGTGGATTTTTCGCGCGCCGCATAAGTCTGGATGTTATATCACAAACCACGGGATCACCGCGGGAGATGGCGGTCAGTGTCGTGAGATACCTCGCTCTCCTTATGTGCCTCTGCGCCTTGCTACAGTACCGTAAGTACTGAGATTCGACATCGAGACCGCTGTCGATTTCTTCCTTCGACTCTTTCCTCGTAAAAACATTTCATTCGAGGCACTTCGCGAGTGCGTGTTGTCGTTCGCCGGCAGGTTTGCCATTCAAACTGCAAGAAACGACAGATCTTAACAAAACATCTTAAAATAACAATTTTTTTTTCCTTCGTTTCGCTACCCCTTTTTGCTCTCTTGCATATTTCTACAAAATCAACGTCCATATGTGGTAAGTTCGAAAAAAACAAAAGAGTCTTTTTAATTTTAAGTACGACATTGTTTTTTTATCATATTTCAATTAAATGAAGAACAATATATTTTTTGTCTTTACTATCAAAAATAAATTATGTTGTAAATAAGAATTTTGTCTTATCGCTCTTTAAACTATCGCTTTATCTATGCGTGCTTAGCTCTAAATCTTTCTTCTTTTATACAAACTTTGTTTTTAACTCTGGTTTTTTCTTCTTACTTATTATTTATGTATTACTTTATTTGTAGAAATTATATATATTTTGTATTTACACATATTTTTATATTAATTTGAATTTGTTACTCATTAATTTTCTAATAATTTGTAAATTTAAAAGATATAATGTTGTCTTGACATACACACATACACTTTCTCTCGTAAAAGACGTCTTGCTCATGAGATTTTAAAGAAATTAAAGTAATATTGCAGAGTTCCGCTTTTATAAAAAAAGTTCCAATTTTCTTCGAATGAAGCTATAATATCAGTTTATAATAATAAATTTTATTATTATAAAATAATAATATTTATTTTTTTCATTAAACTATTTTTGACTAATGCGATTACAGCTAGTCTACAAATCGAATAGACTCGTTCGTTGAATTATCTTACCGTAAAATATTATCACGTATATCAATTATGTTTTGTTTCGTAATAATTGCATGCGATGACAAATCTAAAGCGTATAACTTTTATCTCATAAATAATTACGTTGGTGCATACTGACTCGAGTTGGCAGAAACAAAGGTTGTTAACCAAGGATGAAGAGAAGCGTGAGCAATGCGTCACCTAACTATCTCCAACATATTATAATTTATTTATAGCATCAGCGATAAACTAACAAGAAACGCATCGACCTTCACCCAATTTCACCCGTATAACGGTCCGATAACTTATAACATACGAGATGGTACATGTACCTAATCGTTACACGGCTGATCGAACTAACGGCTAACTGACAGCTAACGTAAGCGCGATACACTAGAATCGTTTGTTCATTATTCTGAAAGTAGAAGTAAAACAAACAAATCAATTTCATTATATTTTCAGACTATGCAACGGCTCAAAACAAAACTCTTAGGGATCTTTTTAACAGCACATCCTGCGCCAAGCCGCCTTACACCTGTCCGCATCCGCAGATAGAATTCTATCTGTACACTAGGTGTGTCTCCTATCATTTTTTTTTTTTCAATTTTCAAACATTTCAACGTATAATTACAACATTATTTTCATAATAATGTCAATGTTTAATGTCAATAGTTTTGTATCGATTGAATGTTTTGTGTCAATTACTTTCATTCCGAAAAGTGGATTGTTAAAAGGAAGCAATCAACATTGCAACTTTCAGTTTCAAGATCACGATCATTTTATCTCGTACTGAAAGTGACCTCCTTTCGAGACTTACCTTTCTCCGGTATCTATAGTATCGTCGAATGCTCTCACTATCCTCTATACTATATTGACGTAGCGGACGTGACAAGTATCGACGAAAAGTCTCGCTCTCGCTCTCGCTATATCTTCTGTTTATTGTGATTTTCAGAGAAACACAAAAAGACCCTTTGCTATTAGATATCCGTGACTTTAATTCTCTTTGGAATTCCAAATTTGATAAAACGCATCCGACGAAGATCATCATTCATGGTTTTGGCGGTGGACGAAACTTAGCACCTAGTACAGATTTACGAGATGGTAAGATTAATAGTCTTCTACTTTTTTGTATACTTGAATTGTATGCTCAAATTCGTGAGTGTGTATGTATAACAACAGTTTTTTATTTACTATCATATCATAATATCAAAAAGATCATTTAATTAAATGTTAAAGTTAAATATTGGGAGAGATTTTACTCTTTTATACAAATATAAATTTATATACTTACGTAAATTATATCAAAATCCAAAATAATTAAATCTACAAATACAAGTTAAGAAACAATGTTCGGATGGGCTTGTTAAACATAGATAGAAAAAGAAAATTAGAAATGAGTTAAAGAGACCACAGCAGAGAATAGCCATACCACCACGTTCAATTTCAGCGTATTTCACGCGAGGCGATTATAATATTATAATCGTGGATTACGGTTCGTTGGTACGCGAGCCCTGTCTCTCGCAGATCTCCTGGGGTCCAGATTTCTGCTCCCAATGCATCGCTCAACTGGTGAAATACTTGAAAAATCATCCACGAGGCACGAGAGTAGAGAACATACACGTGCTCGGATACAGCGTGGGTGCGCATATCGGTGGACTCATTGCAAATTATTTGCCCAATGACAAACTCGGGAGAATTACGGGTAATTGCTTGTATGCAGCCGATCGTCGTTTCGCAATTTAACCAGACGTAACACAAAGCTCTTTCATTATATTTATATTTTATTACTTATAATGCTATGTTATATACTATTGTGATCATTTCTCTTATTATTGTTTATCCAATAAATTTTTCATCTTATTTCTACGGTATATTCTTGAAAATATAATATAGTAGCAGAGAATAAAGATTGTATTCCGATAAAATTGGGAAAAAACATGCTTTCCTAATTACAAGAAATTCTTTATCTTCTAGCAAAATAAAGAATTTATTAAAAGAATTAAAAGACTTTTTACAATGTTACGTCTCGTCGAGGGTTAATAATTCGTACAATCGGGCGCATTAATCGAGTTAATTTACATTTTTCCTATTGGTATGTGCAACACGCAGGCCTCGATCCGACGATATTTTTCTATATGAACGGCAATCGCTCGATGGATTTAGACGAAACGGATGCCCATTTTGTAGACGTGATTCATACAGGCGCTGGTATTTTGGGACAATGGGGGCCCAATGGTCACGCGGATTTCTACGTAAACGGTGGCTCGAGTCAGCCCGGATGCGCCACTTCTTCTATACTCCGTAAGTACCTAGAAGTAATCTATAATATATTGATGAAAATTCACGGTGGGGACAAAATGAAATATTAAGAAAATTGCAGCTAAAAATATATATATATATATATATATATATATATATATATAATATGTTA
>NW_017305376.1:890769-905583 GCF_001594115.1 Trachymyrmex septentrionalis
TTGTACGTGTGTATCTATAAGTTGATAGAGATTCTTTCTTCTGGTGGCAATTTCCTCTGAAAATTTCCTCCGTAGAAACGCTCTCGTGCGATCATACAAAAGTGACACCGTATTACATAGAATCAATTACGACGAAAAAGGGATTTTGGGCAGCTCCTTGCGCAAATCTATTCTCTTACCTAATCGGATGGTGCAATCCCAAGAAAGACGAATACATCCTGATGGGGGAGGATTCGCCTCATACGTAAATAAATTCAATATAGCAGAGATTCCGCTACGAAATTATCAAAGCATGTTATACGCATCTTTCATGAATAGAAATTCAATTTAAAAAAAAAATAAAAAAAAACGCGTTAAAATATGAAAAAATATACATGTAACATTTACCATTAAAGACAATATTAATTGAATATGTTACAAATTAACAGAGCACGCGGCATCTTTTATCTGTCAACAAACGCACACAAACCGTACGCCCGAGGACTGCCCGTAAAAAACCAGCGTCGGACAAATCGGAAGCAATCGTCCTCCCGCCAGTATTAAGCCTATTGAAACAACTGATCAACATAATTATAGAATAACGTGTGTATATGAATCGAATAGTTTTTAACTTAAAGTATATATTATCGCTAAAAAAAGACTTTTGTTTTTTATATCGTTGCCGTTTACAACTTTGTACATTTTAATCGTTATCTCGTCCATCTTCTTATTCTTCTGCTTCTTTTTCGATAAAACATTTTGTTATATAGGTTGTACGACGATCATTGCGAAGAGTAAAAATTATATATTCCTCGTATCGTTCATTAACATTTGATCGACGACCAATTAACTGGTTTATAATTAAAGTCTCGCGTGCTTAACAAGTAACACTTTCACTCCCGTTCTCTTACCGTTTTAAGTTTTATACATATGTATTTAAAACCACATGTTTACAGAACAAAGCTCTGTCGATTTATTCTTACCTTTTTTAATCACTCTCAATTATATTCTAATTTAATCCAATTTATGTCAATAAAAAGCGTAAAACGAGGTTGAGTTGCATAAATATAATGTATGCAAATCTTTACGCAGCAAATTTATTTTTTAAGAAACACGAATTTTTTGAGAATTTATATATCTCATTAAAATTTATAAGTGTTATTTCATAACGTGTTTATTTCATAGTAATATATATTTCGCAAGATATGTTCGCAAGATTAATTTATATACTTGATACTGTTTTATAGTTTCAAAATCTTATTTTAAAGTTTTATTCCTTCGGTGTAAAGTTACTCTGTGTGTTAGTGCAATTGAATCGTTTTATGATTATTGTGTGTAATGTATAATGTGTATTATTATTAATACGTATATGTATATTAATTAATTTTTCTAATCTATAATGTAATTAATTTGAACCTGTTTGTCCAAAAACAAAAAAATTGATTTTTATCTTGTCAAGATAAGATAAGATTTTTATAATATAAACATTTAGATCATGTTTGTGTTTTATTTAATCCATGATTTTCCTTCACCGTCCTGTTTTTCATAAATTTCCTCTAAATATATAGGTGCATTTGCAACAACATCAGGGTCATTTATGTTAACAACAATATTTATTACATAATAATTATTACGGTATAGTAATAACTTCTATGGATTTACAATATACTGCCGCACTAAACCCCTTAATAGTATGTATAATATGCAATGGAATGATTACAAGTTGATACATTTTCGTTTCATGTTAAAGATTTCTCCGCCTTGATTTTTCTTTTTTCTCTTTTTTTGCTGAAGGTGGAACCTTCGCAAAGCGAGTTATTATATATATATATATACTATATATATATTCTCTAAAGATATGATATCTCTCCACGATCACGATGCTCGCGACGTCAATCTCCGCACGCAAGTACACTAACACACTTATGTGTTTGTGTAGACAAAGATGTGCATCCGGATTTTTTTAATATCATTGACCTCAATCTCGATATTCGACGAGCGACGTCAGTCGAGCATCGTCTCGAAGATTTCATGTTCAGTGATTTCATATGAGTTACAAACAAAGTATGATATCATACGGTGAAAAACGTGATAATATAAACTGTAAAAGTGGACAGTATTAATCTCCCTCGAAATTTAATCTCGATGCAAGAATCTTTTTCATAGATGACAACTATAATCAATTACAGTGTAATAAATAACGCAATACCAATTATTCGATAATAACTTTTAAAGAAAATGATCGACCGTAGTATCTCCGGTATGTTGAGAAATAATTGATAAATATTTATAAGAAAAGAATTCTATGAAAAAATCGAAACATTATAATCTTAATAATAAATCAGGATTTGACAACCGCCTCTTTTCTTAAAACTTTGTTGCTTATTCAACATTTACTCAACTGACATTTTGGTTTAATGCAATAAAATTATACATTGCTGCGTATGTCGTCTTCGATATTTTTTTTAGCTAACAGCAAGAGAAAGTAGTTTTTTATCTCTATGTATACAGCTCGTGATTATGTCACAAGACATACCAGATCACTATCGTATCGAATCGTATAGTCATTCGACTATTTTCACGTGTGGAATGAAATTTATAGAGGTAAAAAGAAACACACATCACTTTCGATAATCTCACCAATTGCATCTCGAGGTCGTTATATATCCAGACTAACAACTATACAGTTTTACAAATACTCTTTTCGCGCGTCGTGTTCCGCTTTTATTTACATCCTTTTGTTATCGTGCGTGCTACGTGCTGTTGCATCCCGATAATCGGCATATATGTGCATCAACGAATTTAACGCTAATATATTGATTATTTAAACGGAGATCTGCTTTTTCTCTGCTTCTTTTCGCTCGTAATACATTCGAAACATTCGCAGGTTCGCAGTCATTTCCGCTAAATGGAAATCACTCTTATATTTCGTGATAATCTTCTTACTGAAGTCAGCTCACACAACGAGCACTATACTTTTGCCAGTAGCACCGACGAGATACTAGTTTACTACCAGTAGTAAATTGGCAAAAGTTTTTGCTCGGCATTGACATCTCTAATTTGCACAGGGTCCAATGATCGATATATACTTTTCTTTCTCTCGGGAGTGTATGAGAGTAGTATATAATTTTTATCGATTATAATTAATATTAGTTCCAATATATTTTTTTTTTGCTATTATAGTCGTGCACATTCTTTCCCTTTCTTCTACGAGCCTGCTGGAATGGATCGATCGTGATTTACCGATTTACCGATTTACCGATAAATCGCCTCTTTCGCCCAACATGATCCTGAAATCAGCACGTACGATCTATAACTATCACACTACATAGTGCACGTTGTTTACCTCGTATTACTTCATCACGTTATACTTTTTACCTCTAGAGTTAAATAAGTTACTCGTAAATGGTAATAATCGTTATCAATGACGATGTCAATACAATGAGTGACATTGTTCATATAGGACGTACGTGGTTCTCTTTATATCAAATCCATTCCTTTCGACTGCACTTTTTATGCTTATTTTTTCTCTTTCTCTGTCTTTCTCTTAGCGATTTCTCTTATCTATTTTTCTTTTAATGCAAAAAAAGTGCAGTCGAAAAGAAAATAGATATATTTTTAGCTAAATTTTTAACTCGCGAGCAATGGCGTCGACTGAGTCGCTGTTCCGACTTGGCGCCGTCAATGACGGAAATCGTTTCGTAAGCGATGCAATTACTTCGAAAGTGACGGAAGGGCATTAAACTGTTACATATTTGCCCGATGATAATAATAATAAACACTCGATGCTTCCGATGCACGTAAAATTGCGACGAAAGTTGATCCGCTTTGAAAATTTCGATACAATAAAAAGTGCTCATGATACCTTCTTATGTCGTCTCACGTTTATGGAAATAGATAAGCATAAGCTGATAGATAAGCTGATTTTCCTCGAAAAATATAAATTTAAACAAATTATATGTATATACTTAATTTATTTAAAACAAAATTTAATATATAATTTAGAAATCATTTAAACAATGCTTTCAATTTCTTTATCACACATCTCTACTTTAATAGTCTCTATTTTATATAATAATAAGTCATTTTACAATAAATGAGATAAATCAATATCGCAATTATTTCTTGGTCGACGTCATTCTCGCGTAGCTTTTCAACAATATATAATCCATAAATTCTCATTAAAGTATTCTAAATACAATGCTGCTGCGTAATAACGTGCCTTTCACACATGTTATACCAATACGATTATCGTTTACAATAATTGGTCCTGAATAAACGATAGAACCAAATCCGGTAATACGATATTGGTGCATCGTACGAATGAGGGATTTACAATCGCATGGATCGCAACTTTGTAGTTGTGTCGTACGAAAATCGTCGACGACGAGTCACGATTTGTGATCGTAAGATGAAAACTCTGACAATTGAAATTTCTTCTAAGGCCTGCGACACATTAGAAGAGAATAAAAGACGCCTTTACATACTGTTACTCTACTAACACTCTAATATAATCGCTTGATGATAAGATTTACGGTTTCCTAAATTTGCGCGCGTGATAAATGCTATGCGTTGTCGTTTCTGATGATTTCCAGTGAGAAATGACTTATCGAATTGATGTTAAATTGATTTCAATATTATACGATAATTTCAAATTCGATTTGACATAAATGATGATCGATTCAATCTAAATAATTCATTCATTTCTCACTGGATTGTAGGTCTCCGATCGACTTATTCCGGAGAAGACTTCGGACGATTATCTTCCACTTTACGATTTGCATGGAATTTTATTTGTCGAGTGACGATATCAGCAAGTGTCTCATTCCGTACGTGAAATTTCAATTCTTTTTTTCTCGATCTTTTACTCCAAATTGACATCAGTCTAACAATAAGAACAAGACATACATGGATTGTACAATTTTCATAAATATATATGCAACAGATATGTTGCAAAATATATACAATCTGTATTTGTTAAATTGATTGAATTTTCACCATTAAAAATTAAAGAGAAAGAACAGTTTTCCAAATAATTCATTAAAATTGAAATGTATGTATAGCATTTAAAAATTCAACACTGATTGTATGAATAGAAAAAAATATTTTAAAATATCTTTAATATATCTTCAAATCTTAATGTTACACTTCTGTCATTTTTCGGAAGTAGATAACTTGTTGTTGACATGCTCGAATTTACGTAATACAGTTCTCATTAATAGGAAAGATGTACTGATTGATACAACAGATTAGCATTAGAATCATCGGGAGACATAAGAAAAAGACCGAGAATATCTTCAGCAGCGTATTCCTCCATCCATTCTCCGCAAAAGAGAATTTCATTTTACTATAAATTACTTTAATCTTTATGTTGTAACGATAATAGATGTATAACGCATAATTATAATCTTATATACACCGAGTAAACGCTACGATACAAAGCTAAAATCAATAAATGTTCATCGCCAAATAGTTCATTCTCGCTGTCCTCGGTTATCATTAATATTATTGTGATTATTATTATTTATCGTTAATTATTATTATATATTATTAAGAGCCACGATGTGTATGTGTGTGTGTGTGTGTGTGTGTGTGTGTGTTCTAAAGAGCGTCCAAAGCCTTATACTTAGAATGAGCATATCCTCTTATGCGTTGTCATATACATATTTTAATAAAATCAATATTTGCTCAATATAATATTGTTTTTCTTAATAAATAATTTACAATAAAATTTATATATTTGTAAATATACTTTTAAAGTTGTAAAGGTATAAATGTAATGTATATATATATATATATATATATATATATATATATATATACATGTGTGTATATATATATATATATGTATACACATGTATAAATAAATAAAATATTTAAAGTTCTATACAAATTAAAAAAAAGAATATGTCTTTAATGTCTAGGATTTCTGACCATTCTAAGTATGTTATGAAATGGACACTACTGGATGCTTTTTTTTATATCATCACTGTAACTCGATAACGCATATATATATATATAACTTCTCTCTCTTAGTTTATCAAAACTTAAATTGCATTAGCAATTAACATATAATTAAAAGAAGCGATGATCAATCAAATAACTTATAATTTATGAAAAGATTTGTGATTAACGTATATTTACAAAATCATATGTCTCGAGTTAGAGAAATCTTGGACCATACACGATCTTTTATTCTCAAAATCAACTAATTTGACTAATCGCAAAAATTTGCATATAAAATGTTTACCATTAATTTATTGAATATTTTTTAAATTTATTTTAAAGTTAAAGAGCTTTCGTCATGCAACCAAGGATTGCGTACAAAAAACGAAAACATAAAAAATTAATATTTTGTTCTATATCAAATACATTACTTGCTATATCTGTATATTTCTTTCTCGTTCGCTCCGTTTGTGTATTTCATATCAATCTCTTTCGTCTCTCCACACAGATATCTCCTTGGAAGCATCCAATGATATATCAGCATGAATTTTGTTTACTACTTTAATTCGGCGACACTTTTAATTAACGGATCATTTAACGCAAGTCAGAATAAATAGGCCCGTTTGCAATTTATGACTAGAAACAGTATAACTCACAGCAGATATAATTCACGATATCATGTATATTAAGTATATGTATGTGTGTATGCGTATAATTGGTGACAGTGAGTAGAAAATTGCATAGTTACACGTAAAAAGCGAACACGCGATTGCATATCGCGTCGAGCGCGATATGCGATTTCTTCTTTGGAAATCGGACTGAATCGAACATGGTTTTGTTCGAGTTTATATGGTTCATTGATCAAAGCGTATCGCTTTTGTCTACATAAGCCGAATATGATTAGCAGAATATTACAATCAACATGTCTGCGATAAAAACTTCCCCAACAAATTATCTTATATCTGTCTGCATTTAACATCTATGTCCATCAAAGTCATACGTACATTTTTAATAAAATATGTAAAATATTTTAATAACAAAATATAATCATAACCGCCCCGCAAAATAAAATAATAAGATAGTATAACTTTTTTTTATATAACGCAATTTACTATAATGTGATAATAATAAAGAGACTATATATAACAATGGAATATAAATTATATATATAACTTTATGTAATAAACTTATAAACTCTTTGTTGTATATATTATTGTACGTTATACTACGTGGAAAATATCGTCAAATTACAAATTTATGTCATTTTATTTAATAGTAGGAAGTCATTTACGCGAGTAATTGAATCTAAGTGCTCCGAATCAGTGTCTGATATATACTTAATTCTCCTCGCGTGGTCATATTATTTGTTTTATTTTAACGCATCATGAGATCTCCGTACAAATGGTGCATAATCCGGATGCCTAATAACTATAGTATGTACGAGGTACATCGCAAATTCAAGCATTACTTCGCGCGTTGCACGAAAATACATCGTATGCCGTTACACCCAAAGATCAATACGAAAACGTTCACCGTCGCTAAAAGCAACGTTTATGCACGTTCACCAAGTTACGCTTCGACCTTTCGAGTGCACGGAAGAGTTCAGTGCACGACCAATCTCGATTATTTTCGAAACAATTTAAAGTAAAGTGCTGAATCGCGAGAAGAAGTAATATAAACGACGGTGCACTCATCTCAACAAATTTCATTAAAAGTCTCAGCAAAAGGAAAAATGAGGCAAAAAAGGGCAAAAATATAAGACAATAATATGTAAATGAAATATACCGAGCATATATAAAATTATTTTTTTACAAGAGATGCCTATACGGAAGAAGCTATTTTATTTAATTTTAATTTAATTTTAGCTTATTTCGAATTATATAATTATGCATTTGTTATAAATAACAAACATTTACTATTTTTTTGAAAGCTTTGTCTTTTTTTTTCCTTTTTACTGAGTCTCTTAATTTGCAGATTACAATCCATATTTTGAGATCTTTTGCAAATCCGAATGCGTTATCATCCATTATTAACTCCTTTTCGCATGTAGATGAATTATGAGTGTGCGCATCGTCGTCACTATATGTTTCTTCCCTCGGAAGAAGATTATGCCGCTATTTTTACGGATAATACAATTGTTTTATACTTCGTAATACAATTGAACGATATATTTAGAAAGTATATTACGGAAAATTGTGATTAAACAAACGAATCAAGATGGAAGCCTATCTAAGAGATAATGATGTAGACATTTCCTTAAAGCAACGGTATTTTTTGCAAATCTTCAACATTTTCTTTGCTCAATCGATATCTCAAAAAAGACGCGTTACTTAAAATCATTCAACGTTATTCATCTACAGAGAGAAGTATATTAAATATACGTATATATACAAGACACTACACTCTCCATGTGGGAACATATTATTTTAATGTTAAATCCTTCATGGTTGGTATTTTATCATTTTTATCATATATTATTAATATCTATTAAATATGTATTTGTGTTATCTTTCCCTATAGATTTTTTTCTTTTTTTCCCTTGTTTTTCTATACCTCTCTTTATTTCTTTTACTCTTCTCTCTGTTGCCTTACTCTCGATCAATTATCCTGTAAAAAGAAAAAAAAAGAGAAGATGTTTTCAAAGACTCTTTATTATAAAACTTTTTAAAATCGAATAGGCAAGACAAGATAAAGCAAGAAGGAAACCGCTCGCGCTCATTATACGAGCTATCTCAATAATTTTAATGAATTTGATGTTTATCTTGTTGTTAAATTTAATTTTGAAATTTCTATTTTTTTCTTAAAATCTTTAAAAGGCAACCGGCTTTTTGATTATTCAAGAAATTTGTTAAAAATAAAATTATTCTAAAAGTTTCTTTTATATATAATAAACTTTATAATATAATAAACTTCATTAAAATACTGACCATATATATGTATCTTAATTGGAAAATCAATGTTCTTAATCCTTCTTATCTCCATCTTCAGGATCCTTCAGCGTATGCCACTGAGCGATCGGGCGCCTGGGAGACGCCAACATATCAGACCAATGTCTCAATTCCGTTCCACTCGCATTATATCCCAAGACTACCTTTCCAATCGGTTCCGATGTGCCAATGCGATCGTAATCTACTACAGTGACGACGAGTTGTACTTTCTGAAAGATCACATCAAATATTACAATATTAAATTATTATTATTCTAATATATATTTTAATTAAAAAGTCAGGATACATACAATATAATATATCAGTGTAAATTTAAGAGGGCATAACTTAGGGAATTTAGACCTAGACAGAAAAGCAGAAAGCAGAAAAACGGCAGCCAATCGGAACTCGCGCTGATAATTGCTAGTTTTGATATTCTGTACTGCTTACTACTAGTGCAAATTTTGATTGGCTGCTGCTTTTCTGCCTTCTGCTTTTCTGTCAAGGTCTCAATCCACTCTTATAGTTTACATGTTTACAATAATAATAATGATACTTGTTTGTAAAATTAAATAATAAATAAACCAGTTTTTAACTGTTACTGTTCATGAATTATATCAACTATTATAAAAGTAAAATAATCTTAAAATAATTTTCTTATTATAATAAATAAAACTTTCCATATAAATTGTTAAGGGGATCCTAAAGTTTGCATTACCGACTAAACCATATCATTTTTGTATAATACAATTTAACTACTTTTTTCTCTCTTACTGATTTTAAAATCCTTTTTGCAGGATTAAAGTATACGCATTAATAAGTGTCAATGAGAAAGAGTTTATGCCAAGACCGATAAAAAATTGTTCTTAAGATTTCAATTTCGAAATTTTTTGTCGCTCTCGACATAAACTCTACCTCATAGACGCAGCATATTAATGCATATACTTTAATCCTAGAAAAGGATTTTTAAATCTGTAAAAGAGGAAAAAAGTAATTGTTATACAAAAATTATGATTTAGTCGGTAATATATAGATGACTTTAGAATACCCTTAAATTGTACTTAATAATTCTTTTCCTTAATTATTAACTTTATATTTTCACGCTCAATTTTCTCAATTTTTTAACAATTATTATTTAACGATTAAAATTTCTAATAAAGTTTATAATTAAATATATTTTTTGCGTACCTGTATCTGCTCGAAAGGTACCTCGAAAGTGAATGATTCGTTGTAATACGGATTAAGAGTGCATTTCTTGATCGACGTTTTCTTCTTCTTCAATCTCTTCCCATTTTGCATTAACGCGATTTTAACGTAAGGATCTGAGAGGCCACCGACGTCCATTTTCTTCAGATTCTTAGCTTCCAAAATAACTACCGTAAGTTTTCCGGCCGTTGGTACGTATCTCAATGAGAAGCATATGTCACCCAGTTTATTATCCTGCAAATAACAAAAATTTCTATTTAATGTATAATATATATTTTTAATGTGCAATATACCAAATTTGAACTGCTATTATTATTGCTATACTTAGACATTTCTATCATTTTAGCAAAAAAAAATAATTACAGGTATCTTATTTTTATATTGCATTATATTGCATTATTATATGTACATTGTTTTATTCTTTTGATCAACTTACTTGTCCACCTTCACCTTCAACACTTTGTAATTCTCTCCATTCTTCAATCGTTTGCGCTAGATCTATTTGGCAGAGTGGCACCTTTACTTCGCCGATCTGATCGTGTTTCGAAAATCTGTCAAAGTCGAAGATAGCAAAGACCAAAGTTTTATTCATAGCATCAGCATAAGGAACACCCTGTACAAAAAATATGTATATTAACACAAATATTGGAACAAATTACTAAGATACAATTTTCACATTTTCCCAAGGAATTAAAGACAGAAATATAAGATTCATGTGGTTCATTGTCGAATCCAAAAAAATTTTAATTTTTCGAATACTGGGTAGAGACATTACAATTTTTAACTAACCTTAAACGTAAAAGTTTCATTGAAGATTGGATTTAATGTCTTCCTGTGAACTTTTGTCTCGAATTTTTTCTTTTTATCCGGTAATAAATACACTTTTACATATGGATCTGACGTACCACCCATGTCCAAGGCTGGCAGCTCTTCCGCTTGTATTACTGTCACGGCGAGACTGTTCGAATTAAAATCGTATTCGAGCTGAAATCAAATTCACCAATTCATTTCAATTTTAAATAATTTGCTTATTTAATTTTCTAGCAATTAGTATCCGTAAAAGAAGATAAAAAGAAGAAACAATTTGTACCTTATACTGCAGTTTTCCAAGCTTAACTTCACTTTGCTTACTCTCAGCTTCGTCCGGTTCTTCAGCATTGTCCGTCAATTCTTCCATATCCGGCTGAACCTTCGCATATCGAAGTGGATTCCACGAGTGTAAAGTGTGTTTCTAATGTCTACATAAAGTCACGGCACACTGAATACATACCTTGTCCTTGTATGTGCTCCCCAAAAGTTGCACAGACTTTAGATCCACTGCGCCCTTTAATCCCTTCTTGCCATCTTTGGAGCGTCGTTTGCGACAACATCTTCGTATACAGCAAAAGCAGATTCCGAGAACAATTACGCCTACAACTATGTAGAAGAAAAATACAAAAATACATTATAATCAAATTTCAATATAAATTTTATATATGTAATTGTACAATATATAATTGAAAATTATACAGATTTATTTGAAAGAAGTACATTATATTAAGTAGAAAAAATACATATATGTACATATATGTATTTATCGTATAATATATATGTACATGCAAATGTAAATAATATACAATAAATAAGTAAATAAATATTTTGAATAAGCATATACAAATAAGCATTTACAAAATAAAATATCTTGTCTTTATCCATTCCTTCTTCATAACATATGAAATTATATAGAAATAAATTATTTTAATTACTGTTTGATATTAGATACATATATATTTTACAAAATGAGATTTCTTTCGTATACATAATAATAAAGATTGATTATTATTAATTTTATTACCTATTAAAATAGCAACAAGACCCCATGGTGGTATTCCTGTTTCTTCTACGAGACTATTCTTCAATTTCTGAATTTCTTTTTCGATAGTCTTCTCTGCGCTTTTGGTTACAATCTCTTCCGTTGCTAGAAACAACAACAAGCTTAAACTAATATTTGTCAAAAAGAATTCGTTATTACAGATTATCGTGTATCTGCATTCGGATAAAAAATCTAGTACCAATAGTACGTACTAACAATTAAAATTTAATTTCGCGATATGAAAAAAGTTTAGGTTAAAATTTATTAATTATTATTCTTGAAAAAGAAAACGGAGTAAAAGATCACAATAATACTTACTGACACTCTTTTCATAACCATCTGTACCAAAGAGAGATACCTCCGCTTCGGTTGAATCAATGTTCGGTTGCGTTTCTTCGTTACGCGGTTTAGAGGCATTTGCGTCTTTTGTGAACGGTGGCATTTTCTGCATCAAAAAAGTATTATTGTAAATATAGCTTATTCTACTACGATGTTTTACACGGTAAACATGGTAATTCTTTCTACAATAACAATTCTATATATCTCTCGATTATAGTTTAATAATATTAAAGCAATCGAATTAATTTAATCTTATTTTCCCGTGACTGATTAAATCAGTTTAATCAACAATAATGAAGATTTAACGTATCAACGACGCATGACACGCACAACGGATCAACAAACGGACGTCAACGGACGTTAACGAACGCTGCTCGAGATTTCGTAATCTATGTATATGAGAGCGTTGTATGATACGCGCACAGCAGTTCAAGCCGCATGCGTATCTAAGGACGTGGTTCAATTCATGCTAACAATGCTTATGAGGATCGTTTGTCTTCGTTTAACATTTGACAAGAAGGATGAAATGATTTTTAAGCGTTGTGAGCCGTGAATCGAACCGCGGCCTAAAAATGCCTCGTAAAAAAGCTTAGCTCTAAGCACGATGAACGTATATCATATCATTAAGAATATATAATAGTAATATGATATTTGTGTGTGCGCAATACACGTCATAGACGTACACCATGTATCCTGTGCAAAGTAAAAAATAGTATTGCTATGTGTAAACAGTAGCCATTCATAAAGGGTAATTCTAGCCCTTTATAATTGCATCTTGATGTTGACGCGACGTTGACGGGAGTTTTTCAAAGGGAAAATTATTTTAAGAAATTTTTTCCTGTGGAATCTTTTTTATCGAATCGAAAGAATCTTTGAATTGATTTCCATTATCGGAATCTTCTCCTGAATTATATTATTACGTGTAAATTCTGTTATAAATTCTGTTGTGTACAAATCCATAACAATGACCAGACAGATCTGTTGTGATGCTCAAGAATTTCGATTCTCATCGACGTTGTGTCTTATCGTTGTGTTGACAGAAAACAGTATCTTTGCGAAAAAAAAAAAGGTTGCCGAGAGCGAGCTGAAAGGCAATAAACGTGTAGGTATAAAAGCGATGCATTACCGCGCGCATGGCGATGTATTATCGAGCAGCGCGTGGGAGTTCGTCCGCGCCAATCCATAACTGAATGATGGTCGAAAGAAATGAAGGGAGATGAGATGGAATGGTTATGAGAGATAGAAAAAATCGTGAGATTTCGTATAAGCTACAAGTATAGCTCAAAAGGTGAAGGAAACGAGATTGAAGTGAGAAATTAATCACTCAAATTATATAGATACCTAAGGATCGAATCAAATAAAATATGAAATGTTTCGTAAAACATTAACTTTTCAATTGCTCTATTTTTCATACACAAAATCACGAACCATTTAACTTTTTTCCGTATTATCTCTTAAGTATATAAGACAAAATTCTTTTTTTCACAAGATTTCTTTTTCTTCTTTTTAAGATTAAAATGTCCTGTTGACGCGAATCACATTTGCCTATTTACCTATCGATTTTTCTTTACGGAAAATTCTACGAAAGATTAATATTCGATTAATTTAATGTTTTTACTTTGATTAGTTAAAAAATTAGTTAAAGAAGATGTCGTTAGAGTACAATTATTTTAAAGGATATTAAAATTTTTGTAATAATGATTAAAGAGCATTGGTAATTCGACGTAATAATGCAGACGTTACGTTAAATTATCAATACTCTTTAATCGTTTCTTTCCTTTATTTTTATTATCTCGGAAAATTTACAAATTATTACACAGAATTTAAATTAATGTAAAAAAATTTGCAATATTGTTTTTACTGGACAAAAAAATGCCTCGTAACGGTATTAAAAGTTATTTCAAGCGTGAAAGATTCATTTATCGCATGCTGCGCTTAAAAAACCTAGGCTGTGGAAAGTTTAAAATACTTCCACTACTTATTTCATAAAGTTAAAATCCATTCAAGCAAATATCAAATTCACTCAGAAAATTTATCGTTATCAATAAAGTGTTCTTTGCTTTGCATCTGGAAAATATTTCTTTCTCTCTCTTTTTTTTTAGCACAAAGAAACTCTTCGCAAAAGTAAACTTTCTTCACTGTAATCCGCTTCACTGTAATCTTTGGTTAAAAAAGTGAAAAAAATTATTATCAAAATTATCAAAATTCTGTCGCGTTCCGGTTTATACATTCAAACCAATCTATCAAATACAGTTAGAAAAGTCTGTATATGTTTTATGTGATTATACTTATATAGATTAATTGGAAAATCTGAACACACACATATCTAAGCGACTCTATATACGAGCGCGTGTGCGTAATCAAGCACATTAAAGAGTAAATCAATACAACTTGGTACTGATAAATAAACAGCTGGCAGAGTATAGTATCGTTCGCAACTCGAACAATCATCACTCACATCCTTAATGAAGTTATTTCCAAAGTAACACAAAGTGTCCCTAATATGATTATTTATTAAAATGTATATTATATTAAAATGTATATGTATAATATACATAAAGCTAT
>NW_017305376.1:905683-924878 GCF_001594115.1 Trachymyrmex septentrionalis
TATATTATATTTCCTAATTATGTATAGAATAATATATTTCCGTCGCGTAAATAAATCAACGCATAAAGAAACACGGTAGTATGTCTTGGCTTAGCACCGAGCTAGCACTATAACTGTGTCTCCTGATAACGAAACTAGAAATGTCAATAATAAAAGGAAAAGGATATAAGTTTGATTTGTGTTGTGATGGGATATAGCAATCCCGCGTGATGTAATAACAGTTTGGAAAGTTTATACCGATTTATTTATATCACGCACATGTCTACCCGAAATAACCGAGTCAATTAAGAGTAAACTCTTATGCGGTACACTTTCTCCTTTCGAATCTCTTTGCATGCTAACGTCAACAGCTGTTTTCCGTAAGTTACTGAAATGACACTTGTCACACTTGGCTCAGCAGATGTTTAAACGTTCCGAAAAATACAAATATTTATTAAAGTGTCATCTTGCAAACACCGCGAGTATGTAAATGCAATTTACTTTGCTTGTCACGAAAATGTCAATAAATTCTAAAGTGGCACCTGAGCACTTTCGATTTATGGAAAATGTAGAAATTCATTTAAAGAAGTATAGAAAGACAGCTTAGGTTTCTTGGACTTAACTATTCGTTTAGAAATGTGTATAACTACTCGTACTACAATTGAAAACGTTTAGACACTCTCTTCGTAATACTCAATACGTTATAAATTATACAACAAATTATAATTATAAATAATAATATTTTTTATTTTTTATAACAGAGAATCATGCATTTTTGCAATATACTTCTAAATACTAAATTTGTACAGTTAATTTTACAAATAATGAAGAAATAACAATAATATGTTGCAAGTATGCCTAAGTATTTCTTCTAGGGCGATTCACAACAGATTTTGTTAATCTCTCAAGAAGGTAATTATATATCATTAATATACATGTATGAGCTACTTAAAATAAAAAATAAGTATAGCAAAAGAAAAAAATTACTAATATGAAGAAAAATAAACCAGACTTTATTACTATTGATTTTACATGCTTTTTTTTATAAAGAACATATTAATCAAATTTTAAAAATCAAATTAAAACAATAAAAGAACGGGATGCGAAGGATATCTTCTCTCCCTCTTTAAAATGGTCGTTTGACTTTAGATCGCCTACGTTCTTCTCAAAGACAATTCACCACGATCGTTCTTGGAATATCCCACGGTTCTCTTATAAATCAACATCCCCCATAATCGCAGTAAAGCGAGAGCATAAGTATTAAGATGTGAGAGAACAAGAAAGAAAGAATACGTTTCTTTCTTAATATGATAAGCGTAACTAGTAACTAACATACATCCTATTGTTTTTTTTTTAAATTGCGCTTATCAATCTATCAAATAATTCCACAAATCACTAAGTATATAAATCAACCCTTTCATCAACCCTTTATTCGTTTATGTTTCTGATTGGCATTTTGCGTTTTTAAAAATCAGATCAGATTCTTGCAGAAGTTCTCAAGAGAAGAATTCTCAAGAGAGAATTATAATATCGATGTATTTATTTTTTTATATATGTATGTCACAGTCAATGTGTTAATTTTAGTAAATGTATACAGTTACTGGTCAACATATATACATTTACGTACAGTAATTGTATACATTTATTACAGCAGATTACAATAACATATACTCAGTATACATTTACTGAGTTAACACTTTGACTGTGACATACATATATAAAAAATTAAAATTCAATTAAATCAGAGTTTCGATGACGCTCAATGATAACTTTTTCTGCAAACATTTTATGAAAAAAATTATTAAAGATCCAAAAAATTTCATTATGTATTATTAGTATAAAAAAATGACTTCTTTATAAATTTTAAATATTCTGTAAACTCTATTACATTATTATTACAAATATCAATAATAATTAACTTAAATAAAAATTTAAATCTAAGTATAAAGAATCTGAGATTTCAATTAGCGAAATAAAATCTCTTTCATCTCCTATCATCACATATTTAAAGCAATTTCTTTGCATATCTTTTTTTTTTAGATTAATAGACTTTAAAAAGATTCATAATTTGCTATATAATTTATCCGATTCGTCATAATTATATTCAACTGTTCAATTGTTGCACAGGGGTGGAATCGTGTATACTGTGATTATAGAGAAAAGAAATCAGAATCCGGGAAGGACGAGAAAAACGACGAAAGTAAAAGAAAGAATTTCATTGACCAGCGAATAACACTCTTTAAAAAAAAGAGCAAAAAACGATTATTTTATCTCGGAAAAAAATATTTATCCTCCCTTGGAATTTGTATCCTCCTTGAAATCTGTATTATCCTCGGTGTAGAATCTCGTCGAATGGAAAATAAACTGTGCAGTTTAAGATGGTAATGATCGAAGGCACATTTCCCGAGCCGACCGGGGGTGGTTTCCGATTATATTCGCGCGAAGGATAATCGATTTCTAATTTTACATCCGCCACGGGGTATTAATCCTGGTAAGATGAATTTTCGTTCGTCCGGAATGGTACTCACGACACGGAAGCTGTCGTCGGCTCTTTACACCCTTTCTCTCTCTCTCTCTCTCTCTCTCTCTCTCTCTCTCTCTCTCTCCCTCTTTCACTCTCTTCTCTCCTCGAGCTGCTTCCTCCTCTGGGCGTTACTCGGCGGCGGCCTCGACTCGGCCTGTAACTACTTGCGGACTCGCGCGTATCGCGTATATCGGAGACGTGCAGTCCGAGACGGATATGGATAGCAATTTTGCGAGCCGGATTTATCTTTCGTCCTCGCGTATTACAAGCGCATTGCGCTGCGTCGTCCGCGGCGATCGCGATAAACGACCGAAAGGGCGAAAATCCTATTCTGTCGTACACCACGACGGTCTCTCGTCGACGACGACGACGGCGACGACGACGACGATCACGATCACGACGACGACGACGACGACAGTGGGATGGAGAGCCGAGTGCGCCTGACCGGTGGTGGCGAACGCGAATATGGCCGCCGACGTAAATCGATAAAACACGTTACGTTTTCCGGCAGCGTTCCGACGCGCCGCCGCGCCGCTGCGCCGCTTGGAGCCGACGCTCTGCGTCGTACCCTCGTTATCCCTCGCCCGCCTACCCCTGAATCAGGGATTTGAAGCCAGATTGACGACGACGACGACGAGGGGCGAGCACCGACGACGTCATTAGCGCGCGTAAAGCATCCTCTTTTTTCCTTTTAATATTAATTACCCCCTATTCCGACAATGACGATGATACAATTATCGCTTGGTGACGTCAGTCTACCAATGATTTTAAACAAAGATTGGTTCATTATTATTAGTTTCTCATCAATACGATGATGTATCGGAAAAGGGCAAAGGGCATCCAAATGTCGGAGCGTATAGAGACCAATACGCATCTTTCCGTCTCCACAGTTTTTTCACTTGCGAGAACACGCGTTGTACGCAACCGCCCGAAAATTTTCCACGCACGATATATAGCTATTATTTTTAATTATAATTTAATTTATATAATTTAATTGCTATATATTAATTATGATTTATTTGTAATTATAAAAAATATTTTATATAGTTATTATCTGAGAGAAAAATACGTTAATGAGTCTATCATCTCATTGAATATAAAGTCAAATTGTGTACATATACGGAAAATATTTTATGTGCAATCTTCTTTCATTTTGCAGAGAATATATCGAGTTTGTTCTGTTCCAAAACAGAAAGAAGTATAGTCACATTCCATAAAACACGAGACACGTCTCAATGGAGCGCATGCCCGAATCGATCTATCGGAACAGAAATCTTTTGATATATTTTTCGCGTAAATCTCTCTATGAAAATAAAACTATACTCGTATTAAAACCAAGTAAACCTTTCACATATTTTCACAGGTGCTACAAATGCAAAAGAAGAGAGAAATAATTGCGAAAGTAGTGCTCAAACAGTTTGGTGTAATCTTTGTAAACTCGTATATAATCTATTTTTACTATTATGCACGCTGAATCTATAAACGACCCATCTATTGCATTTACGAAATTAATAAAGTGATAAATTCTTGTTGCAATATTAATCCTAATTTAAACTACAGAATATCTCATTATACAAAACACACACACACACAAATTTGTATTTATTACAAATACATGAATTCAATGTATAAAATCTTTTGTACTCAATCTAATACGTTTTAAACGAAAGAATGTATTATACTAATATGATAATTTCTATCGTTTATAATTAATTTTTATCCAAAAGAAAATGCCATCTTATCGTTAAAAATACATCTTACGTATATACGTATATACAATATGAATTCTCAAAATAACAATTTTGATAACGATGTTCAGAGATATCGACCGCGAGCAAACGCAAATATAATCTAGAACTCGCGTACGAAGAGGCAACGATTCTTTCCGAAAGATGGAACATTGTGATTGTAGGAAAATCGATTTGTAACATTATTCCAGTCTCTCTCTCTCTCTCTCTCGCTCTCTCTCTCTCTCTCTCTCTCTCTCTCTCTCTCTCTCTCTCTCTTTCTCTCTCTCTCTCTGTCAAACACATACCATATATGCATACACACAACTGAGTAGACAGGTGCTATATAAAGTTTCGTAATATCTATGGAATATATACCTCTTTACCTGAAATAGCAACGAAGTTGAAGAGTATAGTGTGTATACGTATATTTGTCTATAGATAGACCAAAAATTTGCACACGTAGCTCATGTAAAGTTAATGATACGTTACAATTCTATGATCTTATACTAAAAGTTTCATTGATACAATAAATATAGAGTATTAATCCTCTATACTTAATTGGATCACAATAAAAATAATTATAAAGTTGAATAATGAAACTTTTTAAATGTAATTTTTATTGATATTTTAATGCAGATATTAACACTACACAATAATTATTACAATAACAAAGTAGAAACAATTAATATTATTGCCACTTTTATATGTTAATAATTTTTATTCTCATCAATCAATATTAATCAAATACGTAGGCTGCTAGAAAAGTTTCTGCAATCTAGTACTTCCAGTGGCGCCAACGTTCTGCTACTATCATATCCGTAAAATTAGACGTTTTTAACCTATAATTTAATTGACAGTTTGTACCCAAGCCAACTAGTTTTGTTTGCATAATATTTAAAAAAAAGTTATTTTGTAAGAAAATGGAAATTTCGCGTGAAAATTTTCACGCATGAAAGCATGATGAAGCACCTTCCAATAGGACTGATTGTCATTGGTTTGCCGAATTCCAGCGTGGACGTACTTTTGTTAGTGATGAATTCCGTGAAGGTCGTCCATCCACATCTATTGTTGCCACTAATGCTGATGCTGTGCGTGAAATGATTGAGCGAGACCGGCATATAACATATCGCGAGATTCAGGCATTCTTAGGCATCTTTTGACATGAAAGCAATACATACGATTTTATATGATCACTTGAGCGTACGGAAACTTTGCAGTTGGATCCCACATAATTTGACCGAAGCTCAAAAACAGGCTCGTGTTAAATGGAGCAAAGAAATGCTCCAGAAATTCAACTGAGGTCGGTCAAATTTGGTCTATAACATCGTTACTGGGGACGAAACATGGATCTATTCGTATGAGTCCGAAAGTAAACAACAATCCATTGTTTGGGTTTCAAAATGAACCGGAACCAACAAAAGTTGTTCGTTCACGCAGTGCTGCCAAGCAAATGATTTCCTTCGGTTATATCGGACATGTGACAATCGTGGCTTTAGAGGATCGAAGGACTGTAAATACTGATTGGTATACAACAATTTGTTTGCCAGAAGTCATAAATGAATTGCGTAGAACAAACCGAAATCGTCGCATCATCCTTCATCATGACAACGCCAGCTGTCACACAGCACGTCAAACCGTTGATTTTTTATCCAGTGATAATGTCGAATTGATGACTCATTGTCCGTATTCACCTGATTTATCACCTAATGACTTCTTTTTATTCTCAAACATTAAAAATAAGATACGTGGTGAGCGATTTGAGTCGCCTGAAGCAGCTGTTGAAACATTTCGTACACTGATATCTGAGGTTACAGCTTAGAGTGGAAAAAATGCTTCGAAAATTGGTTCGAGCGTATGCAAAAATGTATCGATCTTAAAGGCGAATACTTCGAAAAACAATAAAGTCATTTACCGAATTGTATATGTTTTTTTTCATATTGTTTGCAGAAACTTTTCCAACAGCCTACGTATCTCTATCTTATATAAAGATCATCATTTTTTTTTAAATTAAATATAATATAGTCCGGAAAACAACCCAGAGACACTCCATGCATGTCCGAAAGACATTCAAAAGGCGCCTTTTAGAAATGTACATCTTTCAAACGTACATTTTCGAAAAATATTAGATTTAGTCTTTATTTATTATCGCTTGAAACCGTCATAATTCGTTATTTATTTGGTAAACACGATCAAGGAAACTCAAATATGGCAGATCTCCCGTGGTTTTAAAATTAATGACGTGTGATTAAAGTTGTAAAAGAATTTTTTTAATATGGTATTTCCTGACGTTTGTTTCTAGTCATTTATAAGTAATAATAGTTTACATTTAAAAAAAAACCGGAAGAAAGATAGGTGCTATACCGTTTCTGTGGGCCAACACAAAAAGTGAAATAAACTAACCACACACACACACACACACACACAATAAGCTATAATATAAAGTAGTAATCGTCCTTAATCTCAAGACAATTTTACGTCTTAAGATGTTAACGGCTCTCTGATTGGTTCATGACACTCAAGCACTATAGCTCAAGACCATTCTGACCATCTCGAATCTTGAGCACCGTCTATGTCTATATATATGGATTCCACCCATATAGTGTCATTATCTCCCGGACCAATATACCTTCTGATTTAATGCAAATTTCGCAATAAAATATTTACTAACGATAATACAGGAGTACTGTATTATCGATAATTAATAAGTAAGAGCATATGCTAATATCACACGTTTTTGTGGGTTTTTTTTCCCATATATTATTACGTGAGTTAGACAAGGACAAACAGTCAATTTTGATTATTCGTCATTATCTAACCTACGTAATAATATAGAAGAGAACCACAAAAATGTGGACATTATTCTATGAGATTTGGTACACCCATAATGTCCTACTCTCAGATTTCTCTCTGCTATTACCCTTTACCTTAGCAACAGTAGCTGTTCCAAAATTCATTGCCAGTGATGTGTGAAAATGTATAATATACGTAACGTAAACTGTAGATTTTTAGTGTCAATTGACAGTGAATTTTAGAACACAACCAGTATCAACTGTCGACGAGTTCTCATAGGAACTTATCATAAGAACGGAATGTCTCGGTAAACTTTCGTAGAATTTAATCTGAGGGCGTATTAATCGTTCTCGCGTATCTCGCCCTGACAATCACCTCTCCTCAGAAACTTCTCTTCCTCCCCCCGCGCCCTTCTACCCCCTTCTTAAAGCTTATCAAATATTTGTAATTTGTGATTGAAACGTGCCTACGTCCTACATTTGGTTTTTTGTTGCATCGATGATGAATTTGGCGCTATCATTGTCTGCCTTGTCAGTCCTGTTGTACATCCTGTACAATTTCTCACTTGAATCGCTCATATTATGCTGAAGGCCAAAAGTGGCATAGCCGCGCTGCGCCAATGTGCAAGAATATGCTGTTAGTGACTACGGGATAAGCGACGATTAGAAGACGACTTTCGTTCTGGATATGTCGTATTTGGTGCGTATCTGATTTGATATATAACACAATAGCTCATTGATAAAAATATACTAAAGTGCTTTTCATCCTTTACGTTTTATGCCACAAGTAGTTTTACTCTTTATTTACCTGCTGTGTGTATCTTGAATAAAGTATCAGGACTACTGTAAGATATATAAAGATAAGGATTGCAAGAGTGTTTATTTCCTTTCTATATATAATGTGCTTCTTGGTGTAAATACAGTGATGATTGATTTATAAATTTTACAAATTGTATATTATGTTTTTGTTTAGATAAATGAAGGATGGGTTGTGTCAATAGCAGAGCAGACATTAACGATCTGCATCCCAATATTTTTCATGTAATGAACGTAGACGATGATGGTAATTTTGTTTCCCCTGGACGTTTGGAAGTAACCGAAGTAGACATTATATTGTATCAACGTGGCAAACAGCATAAATGGCCGTTGCGCTGTTTACGACGGTATGGATATGATCTGGAAGGACTCTTCAGTTTTGAGTCAGGCAGACGCTGCTCTACAGGTCCTGGTATATATGCTTTTAAATGTCGGAGAGCTGAAGAACTGTTTAATCTTGTACAGACAAAAATTCAGGTTTATACTATCAGTATATACTGTTCCTAATATTAATATTTATAAATATATGACAATATTCAAAGAAAATACTTTCTTATTAACAGGTACGCAATAACAGTGGAGATGATACACTGTCCAGGGACCTTCCAATCCCATCGCATTCTGCGTCAGTAGCAAGTGTGGCAGTACAAAGTGTGGAACCTAATTATTTGGATCCAATAGCATCTAGAAGTCACAATCGTATAAATTCTAGATTTTCTCATAACCAACAGAATGGTATTAGAAGATTAAACAGTATTGGAAGTAGTAGTGGCCCAATATCGCCGCAAGGAACTTTGGAATCACCATCGTCACCTCCTATGCTGCCACCACCGCCACCGATTTCTCAACCTCATCCGTCCTCTCTTTATGTCAATGAGGAAGTTTTGTCGTCTCTTCCCATTGAAATGGAGCGCAACAATAATAAAAGCCTTGGAAGGGCGATACAAAGGTAGCATTGATTTGTTTAATCAATGGTATAAAATATATTGGATGACACACACACACACACACACACACACACACACACACACACACACACACACATAAATTTCTCGATATTGTTACAGATCACCACAAAATGCTTCTATGGTCAATAATGCGATATCCATCAGTGGACCTGTGGAAACGGAATTATTACCCATTCAGTGTAATACAGAAATATCCAGTTATGACGCAACGTCACCATTACCGACTATGGTACCCTACATGAACATAGACATCTGTAACGAATCCAACCCAATTTCGCCAACGCACAGTACTTGCGAGACGAATCAGCTCAAAGAAGAGAGTAACGACATAGATGGATTTGGACATTCATATATGAATATAAATCCTGAACAAGATCACGCAGAGAACATTGCCATTAGAGTGCGTCCGCCTCCATTGCCCGTCTTACAATCGGACATGGAAGAAGGCTCCAGGCATTGCTATGCTAATCTAGAGGCAAGCGAAATCGAAAGTCTGAGGAAGAGATTCTCTAGCACTTCAGTAGCTGAGAGATCGCCCTTGGCACCCTCCACGCCGACGGGATGTCCGATCAGGGAAGTAAATTATGCAGTTTTAGATCTGGAAGATAAGAGAGACACACCCGCCGGCGCATCTGACATTGTGATAAACATTGCTCCCTCTCCCCCCGAATCTCCAAACAAGTCGCAAAAAGGCTACGCCACGATAGACTTTAACAAAACAGCTGCGCTCTCGCACTCTGTTAATCCCAATCTCGTAAATGATAATGAAGGCTGCAGAAAAACTCGTCATAATTCAACGATAAACGACCTGGTAACTCCGTGCAGGCACAATTCAGTAAGTGAATAAATAAACGAGTAGCATATTTTATATAGATTATATCATATAACGACGTTCGTGTAACGACTGTCTATCGTGTTCTTCGCTGTAAAAAAAAAGACAAAAAAGTTGGGAATGATCGATTTAGTTTTGTCATAAGTTTCTGGAACTCATTCACAAGTCGTTTGATTACGCGTTAAACATTCAAGATTTCTTAGTACATTGGAAACTACGTAGTAGTTGATACCATGAGATATTCTGATATATGAATTTGTACAAATTTTCAGTGCATTTTATCAGAGCAACAGTATTCATACATAGTCTTTTTCCAAGTCGGAATAAGACAGCATAGAAAAAATGTTTTTATATGAGAAACATATATATAAATAGGTAAGTTCTTAGTACTTTCATGCAGACAGATTTTTTACATTTAGCATTTTACAAAGTAACATGGAGGAATTGGAAGTTATAAAGTGCCCTAATCTTTTTCTGTAAATATATATCATAGAAATTAATGTGGCTCAAGAGTGATCACACAAATACACAAAGTATGATATAATGTATAAAAGTATGATATAAGTTATCGCTGATAGTAATCACTTAAAATAAGATTGTGGATGGCATATTCATTTAATTTGATATATATGAAATGAATAATTAATGCTGATGATGATGATATTATTATTATTATTAAAGAATGTTATTATTAAAAAAGTGTTAAAACAGCTGATGCTGAATTTATCCAGCTCCAAAGATTACACACACACACACACACACACACACACATATTTTGTGTATGTGTGAGAGAGAGAAAGCGTGTGTTGTGTTCGTACATATAATATTATTTATTTATTAAATTTTGTCGATATATATTAAATATATTATTAATTCAAATTTTAAAGATAATTTTTTCTTATAAAATAATTCTTAAGTCATTAAAAAGAAATTACAATACATCCAAGATGTAAACAATTATAAATTTTTTTACGGATAAGTTCATGCATGTTAAGTTGTACGTTTATAGTCATTATTAAAAAATTGAATTTATACCAAATATATCACATATTTGTTATTAGCAATCTAAGAAAAGCGTAGATATAATTGAATTATAAATAATTAGATAAATTTATTTATCAATTATTAAATATTTCCTGACACACACACACGCATAAATAGAATTGCATTGGTATGCAAAATATGTTAACAAATATGTAGAAAAAATATTGCAAATATATTAAATTATATTGTTTTCTATGTAACTTACATTTCAGTTTTCGTTAACAAAAATTCAATTTGACTTGCTATTCGTGATAATGATATAGATTGTAATTTGGCATAGATTGTAAAGCCATGTAAATAACAAGTTCTGTTAGAAGCTAAATTTTTTTATAAAATGGCTGGAATATTTGTATATTTCTTTAGAGATGTTACACTTTAAATCGCGACTTGTATATTTTTTTCCGTAGGAGTTCCTTAAGTATTAGGCTGATATTACATTTGTCGTACATCAAATTTTTCATACATGTTAGTTGACTGTAAGACAAAAAGATCCAAGAACTTCTTTGTGGTCAATCGACAGGATCGAAAAGCTTGTCATACGACAAAAAACGAATAAATGTAATATTAGTCTAAAGGATTGTTTAAGATAAGAACAGATTATTAATTGTAAGATAACCGAAAATGCCAAATGTTACACAGACTTATTATATAATTAATTTTATGTGTAAATATATGCCTGTTTTCCTTTTGCTATTTTCAGTTTGCATGAAAAAAATAGCTATTGGCATGTATACATTTCTGACAGCATAATTTTTTATGATCATAGTTTTCAATTATTTGATAGGAAAACGCCTTTTATCGAAAAGAAAAATGGAAAATCTTGATATTGGAAAAGAAATATAATTCAATTCAAATATTAAAAAATGGCAATTTTTATAACACATTTATTGATAATCGTAAAATGAAAGCAGTATAGTTAAAGATTTTAAAGTGATACTTAGATTAAAGACATATATTAAAATGAAAATGTTGGAAAATATTCATTAGCTATGATATTAACGTATTCACTGCCATATATGTATAAATATTTAGCAAGGTAAATCGGATGTTACATTTTGTAGTTGCAGTCCTTATGTTATAAATAGTTAATCGATTATAAAAAGAAAATATACCAATTAATTAAAATTTATGTGATAATCGCCACGATGTATAATTTAAATAATTTGATGGCATTAGTCTGAATGTCCCATTTATTATTTATTTTATTAATATCATTTTTAATTATAAAGATTTTCAGTATTAATACTTTGAAGAAATACGCATGAACATTTTCGAAAAACTGAATTAATTGATAATATAATAATATTTAATAGAGAGAGAGATTTAAACATTTTATAAACAGATGTAAAGAAAATTACTTCTCTCATTGTATAGTTTTAAATATCTTTTCATACAAACAAATAATAAAGCTATTTCAGATAATAATCTGTATCATTTTTTCGTGATAAATTTATGAATAAGAATACTTTCTGCGCTCTAAAGAAATATTGCACAATCATAAAAAGGGATGTTAGAAATTGGTAGTGAATAAGTTAATATGAAACCTTCCTGACTAATATTTAATAATTTTTTTTATATGAAAAAATAGATAAATTTTTCTTAAATAAAGAAATCTCAACGCATTGTTAACAGTAATCTTGGTTATAGTAAGAAAAAAATTGGTTTAATTCCTCGAATCTCTGATATGTATATACTAAAATAATATATAATTATTTTATATTTTTCATTTTTTAAATAGTGAAAAGAATTCAGGCCTACAGGTTTTTATTAGAAAATATTAGAGAAATGGGCAAAAATCTTTCTTATTCTAATAAGAAGGAATAATAAGACTATTTTCAATTTATTTGTAACGAATATAATACTCATATTATTTATAGAAATAATTATTATTCATATGAAAAAGAATGACATTATTTAAGTAACTTTATCTAGATAAAAAATCATTTAAACGATCAAGTAAATTAGATATTATTTGAATAGCGAATTGAACAAAAATTATATAATATGATGCTCAGCTCTGATATATTGCATAATGTTATGCATATTATATGTGGAAGATTCTATATAATATCTACTCGCTTTACACTTAAAAAAAACCAATGTAAGAAATATACACTGAATAACTATGTGCAATGCTTGGCATAGATAAAAACTTTTATATTCTATGTATCATTACATACGCCTAAAATCGAATGTGCAAGTTTTACTAAAAAAAATTTTGTTTTCTGAAATCATAAATATATTAATTTTATTCGTGCTCGCGTATCTTTAGCTTATGTTTTATAAATGTCCAATATTGCAATATTGTCATTGGTCTATAATTTCAACAAAATTACCAGCGTTTAATATGTTAAATTAAATACTGTGAATGCGTGTATATATATATATATATATATGCGTATATTTAAGAATATATATTTATATATCCAAAGAATATATTTTTAAGATTAACCGTTGAAAATATTTTAATTAGATTAGGGACAAAATGTATAATCGAGCTTTTTGTTATAATATCTCTATAGCCACACGCACAGTTTTCATAATGTAATCCATAACTTTTTCTTGTGCCAGAATTATTTTATTTTAATTGGGGGAGAGGTAATTTGATAAAATTAAGATTTTTTTAAATTTAGAAACAATGTAATTAAAGACTGTAATGAAAGAGAGAGAGAGAGAGAATGTGTGCGCGCGCGCGTTTACAAATACAAGTAGAATGTCCGTTTTACAAATACAAGTAGAATGTGTCAAAAAGACGCGTAAATCTGTTTTATAACGATGTTCAGAGCTTAAAGATATAGTTTAGTTTTTTGTGCTATATATAAGTACATATTCTTAAAATGAATACGACCGACAACAGCGACAGTGTCATCACGTCAATCTTCAATATGCAATATAGCAGCCTGTATTATAACTACATACATCGAATTGAATTTCTATTAATACGTGTGTGTACGTAAGTTTGAATGCATGTATAGACATATGTATTATATATACCATACTATACGTATGTACCTTAACTACAGTAATAGTGAACTAAAGTAATAATATCATAAGAGCTTCTTATCAGTAGGCCATCAAAAGTTGAAAACGTGTCTCAGCGTTCGTGCAACAATGATTTCACATATGCCTATCATTTCTTAATTTCTTTTAAATTTGGCAAATCCATAATAAATATAACTATTTGTTATATGAAATGCATTTAACATAATCTCTTAAATGTTATTGTTAATCAAATCAACATTTTATGCAATCGGCCTCGATCCATGTTTCCATAAATTTTTGTGGGGTACACATACAACTGCTATAATTTAAAACAAAATCTACATCAATTGGATCTATTAAAATTTCACGGATGTGAGACATGTTTTGTAATAGATCCATAATGAAATTATCGAAAGGAATCTATAATTTGTACGTTTGTTTCTATTTTATTCTAGTGCGTATAATAAAAAAAGCTTATATGAAATAGGGAAGACATTTATTTTTATACAGTGTCTTCTTGATGTTTAAATCAGCACAAAGTATAGTGAATTATATTATGTACATTATACGATCATTGTATATTTAACATGTTATTTCATAATTCTAAACACAGCCTTTCAGATGTAATGTGATATATACTTTGAAAAAAATATTTTAAAATCCATTTATACTTAGCTGTATATACAAATATGCTCCCGTTTTACTCATTTTCGCTTCATATCAGATATTATGTGGATTTATAAAATATACACTATGTTATAAAAATCGTATTATTTCATTTATTAAATCCTGTTCAAATAATGACGATAACAATTAAATATAACTAAACTTACCTTATTAATATACTAATAACTAATAAAGATGGCAAGATTACGCACGATGACAACAATGTCAGAAATGAAAACAAAACGATAATAATCGCGATAGCGGCATTAACGTTTATTTGTAAAATATATGTAGTTATGTATAATATATACAGGATGGATACTAAAAAACAGATTTTAAGAGGGAAGGTGGGGGACGTAATTTGTCAAATTTAAAACTAAAATTTCACATGACGATTTGTCCGAAATGGCTTAATTTCAAAAATACAAGGCTGTTATTTTTGAAATATCAAAGTTGAAAAAATTTCGTTTTTTCCAAAAATATGTCAAAAACCGTTCGAGTCATTTTGATGTAACTTGGTACATGTTTAATGGGCATGAAAACTTATCTTTTAGAAGTATACATTATTTTTTTTTTATTCAATCAGGGACGGACCAAAGAATAAACAAGACCTCCTCTTTTTTTACGAAAAAAAACTGGTACGTCATTAACTTTTTGTAGTTTGAAATTTTTTATGATAAATGGGATAAATTCGTAGAAAAAAAACTATTGGGAGTATAAATAAGTTTCCGCCGTTTGACAAACAATGGCGCTACCAGTATGTTATAGTTAAAATTGTCAGCTGTAAAACGTCATATCGTAAGGTTGGACATCTGGCAAGAACATAACCTTGAAATATTAGCGATTTTGCATCAGCATCTTATATCTTTTTTCGTGCGAAAATGTCGAGTTTTGAGCCGAATAAGCATCATTTGCGGGAGCTTTTGATTTACTTCTTTAATTTGAAGAAATCTGCAGCTGAGGCGCATCGATTGCTTGTAGAAGCATAAGGTGAGGCTGCCTTAAGTGAGAGAAGTTGCCGTGAGTGGTTTCAAAAGTTTAAGAACGGTGAATTTGACGTCGAAGACAAAGAACGTAGCGGAAGGCCGAAAGTGTACGAAGACGCGGAATTGGAAGCATTATTGGATGAAGATTCGTGCCAAACGCAAGAAGCACTTGCACTTACATTAGGAGTGACTCAACCAGCAATTTCACATCGCTTAAAATCGTTGGGAATGATTCAAAAGCAAGGAAATTGGGTTCCATATGAACTGAAGCCGAGAAACGTTGAACGCCGATTTTTCACATGTGAAATGCTGCTTGCCAGGCATAAACGAAAGGATTTTTTGCACCGTGTAGTCACTGGTGATGAAAAATGGATCCACTACGATAACCCAAAGAAGAAGAAATCATGAGGATCACTTGGCCATGCTTCAACATCGACAGCCAAGCCGAACATTCATGGGAAAAAGCTCATGTTGTGTATTTGGTGGGATCAGCTAGGTGTCGTTTATTATGAGTTGCTCAAACCGAACGAAACCATTACTCTCTACCGAACACAATTGATGAGATTGAGCCGAGCAAGGAAAAACGCGCCCACTACTACTCCAGGCACGACAGTTATTCTTCTGCATGATAATGCTCGTCCACATGTTGCGGCGCCGGTCAAAACCTACTTGGAAACACTCATTTGGGAAGTTTTACCCCACCCGCCGTATTCACCAGACATTGCTCCTTCTGATTACTACCTGTTTCGATCGATGGCGCATGGCCTGTCTGAGCAACACTTCACATCATATGAAGATACCAAAAATTGGGTCGATTCGTGGATAGCTTCAAAAGATAAAGCGTTTTTCTGACGCGGTATCCGTATGCTGCCAAAAAGATGGGAAAAAGTAGTGGCTAGCGATGGACAATACTTCGAATAAAACATTAGATACCGTTCTTTCACAATAAATGCCCAATTTTTGATAAAAAAACGGCGGAAACTTATTTATACTCCTAATATCTTTAACATTTTCAATAGACTAAGCCATTTTCGAGAAAAAAAAATTATAATTCGTAGCTACAAATAACAAAGTCATTTTATTTAATTAGTTACAATAAAATGAAAAGCAAAAAATTAAACTCTTTGGTACACCACTTCCGTTTAGAATGCTCAATATCTTAGAAATCACATAGAGGCTTAGTACAAAATTATTCGAAATACGCCTGGATCTTTTGGTGGGTGCGTCAATCGATGCAAGAAGAGCGGATGTTTGCACTATGATATAAGGTGGCCATTCAATATTTACTTTAGAATTCAATTTTTCGCTTTTCATTTAAGTGCACTTTGATCCACAGTAAGATTTATGGCAACGATTGTATATTATAAATGCACATACTTAGTGTCCCATTTTAAAGGATCCATTCAAATATCTCGGAAGTCATTGGAGATTGTTCTTATATTTATTTTCATTTTTGCATTGAAAATTCATTTTTACATAAAAATGAAAATAAGAGGTATAACTTCCAATGTGGTCTTGATCTAGACAAATGTTATGATTGCTGCATATACATGATTTTTGTATTTATTATGGTTTACTTCATAGCTTATTTCCTTGCATGCACCAATCAAAAGAAACAATTGCTAATTTCATAGTTATTTGTCAAACGTCAGATTGTATGTATCAATCGGGTGAATTCGTTCCGAATTACGCATAAAGCGCATGATGTACCGTTTTATCCTTTTTTATTATTTGGTGAACAAGAATAAATGATGCACCCAACATGCGCTTCATGCGTAACTCAGAACCTAAAGCAAGCATAGTAAGGCTGCGTTCAGAATCGTCGTGCGCAAGGATGTACCCAGATATCGTTTTATCCTTGTTCTCGAATGTTAAACAAAGATAAAAGAACATCTGGGTTTATCCAGTTGATAATTCTGAACGCAATCCAGCATGCACGCACGCTTATCGAGAAATCGAGCATCGTGTGATTCTATCTTAATGTTAATGTCGACTGTACTGTAACTTTCAAGCCTTACGAAACTCGAAAAGTACTTAATGAAAAATTAGTTTATTAGTGTTCTGAAAAGCTCTCGAAATAAGCTATAAGAATATGGAATGAAAAATTGGGGATCCCATTTAAAAAATTCGAAGTGATCTTTCCTTGACCTTGACAACACCCACCCAAGATTAAACCAATCGTACCATCTTATGTCCCTCTCGAAGTCAAAAAACTTTTGTTTGAAACATTTTTCAATTTAACGCAGTGTTTCTGACATATTCGAATAGATCTTTTAAATCTTGGGTAGATACCCTGTATAATTTCTGCATGTATCAAATGTATTGTATCATTTGTATTGTAATATTGAGCAACAAGTGTGATAATTGCACTTTGTCCGTAGTAATAGGCTTTAACAAATTGCCGGATGTCAGTAGGAAAAATGTCAACGGATCAGGCGGCAAGTTGTCGACGTCTGGTCAATTCGTGGTCGATTAAGAGCGAGATGTCGGGATGACGACGCAGAATGGTCGCACAATAATGCATGGTTTGGCTGGGATCGGCACCAGCCTTCAACAGTATCCTGACGGCGTTAGCGAATCCACTCTCGGCGGCAACTTGCAACGCCGTCAGACCGTCAACGTTGTCCTTCTCCAATTGCGCTAAGGGTGAGGTAACCAACAATGATACCGTCTGATGAAATCCTCTTGCTGATGCGAGGTGCAATGGAGTATTCCCGCCGGCGTCCTGCGTGCCAGGGTCCTCACCGTGCTCAAGTAGCTTTGTCACCATATCGACATGGTTTTTTCGCGACGCTATATGCAACGGGGTTTCACCGTATCGTGATGTGATGCCTGTTGGCGTGTGTTGTATCAACAATGTCGCTGTGTTTAACGCACCGCACTCCAAACTCTCGTGCAAAGCAGTCTCTCCACGATCATTCTTCAACGCAGTATCCGCGCCAGCGGCTAGAAGTGTACCAATCAACGACTCGATATCGGTCTTATGATTGTTATCTGTAAGATAATGTGCCATTAAAACTTTTGCGCACTCTTTTCAAGTTTTTGGCGATCGTGAAATGAATGAGAATAATCATCTGTTATTCGAAAAAGTCACGCACGTTATTGTTTGTATGTATGGAAAAAAAATTTTTGTTTGAAAAAAAAATTGTATAAAAGTACACAGAGTTAAAAAGATGTGATTGTTGAATATAAATAGCTTAATCTTAAAAAATTTTTCATTGACAAAAATATCAAACATTGAACTATCTTTAATTATAAGTAAATGAAAGTTAATGGTTTTTTTAAATTAAGATTTCCCCCCTTCCCTCTCCATCCCTCCAAAGAAATAAATAAATAATAAATTAGTTCGGTCTTAATGAAGGGATATTTAGTATACAGAGACGAGATCATTATTTGTTGTACCAAAGATAGTCGATGATGCTAAAATGTGCAAGGCACTTCGACCTTGATGATCTTTAGCGTTAACGGGTCCTGCTTTCGCCAATAATTCTAGCGTCTTCAGAGCCACATCGAAATTATGACGAAGGGATTTTAGCGATGTGTGAGCCAATTGACGAGACAGCACGTGCAACGCAGTCGATCCACTGCCGGCCTCTTTGACGCCTGGCGGACAGTCGTATTTCAAAAGATCCTCTACGAATTTCAACACGTTACCCGGTCCGCCGTTCAGGATTACTCTGTGAAGTGCCGTCTCACCCCGCGGTGAACGCACAGCTGGATCGCACCCGTTCGCTAGTAGCGCACTGTAATCCGGCGATAAAAAAATATATAAAAAGTTTTTATAACGCATATTTTTTATCATTAAATTTTTAAGGATTACCAATATTACGAATATATATGTATATATGTATATGTATATATATATATATATATATATAT
>NW_017305376.1:924978-927610 GCF_001594115.1 Trachymyrmex septentrionalis
ATATTTATTTATATTGTAATGTGTATATATATATATATATACACACACATTACAATATGAATACGATGCGTGTCACAAAAATAAAAATAGCTATGCTACATACATAAGTTATTTTTAACTTTTACATCAATTTATCAAAGAGAATTTTCGTATGCAGAGATTGTTTAATGTTGCGCTTAAACTATAATATTTTATTTAACACTACGAAAATATTTTCTATTAATAATCGATAAATTTAGGGGTACGAGGGTCACAAATGGAGGGATCTTGCTCAGGGACGGGAACAATGGCGGGATTTGGTATTTGCGGCAATGAGCTTTCGAGTTCCTAACGCCTAATAATAATAATAATAATCGATAAATTTAAAGTAATAAGTATGAATAATCGTAGTCAAAAATCTTATATGTTTTCGATATAAATTTCTAATATATAACGAATAACATAATGCTTTAAAGATGAATTTACTATTTAAGAAATGAAATATTTTCAATGTTACGATAACTCTTGGATGACTGATTGTCAGAAAGCTCTAAGTTGATATAATTTGCTTTTTAAAGGAAGGAGAAGGTAAAGCAATGCGATCTTATATCTAAACGATTGCGTTCTACGATTCTAGAAGATCTACCTCAGCACAGGAAAGCAATGGTTCGTTGCTGCCATCAATAAGGGTGGATCGCCCGACACATTCCAATCCGGTTCGTCCAGGTTTTGCACGCAACCGTTGGCGATCAACATCGAGACGCGCTTGGCGTTTCCCGATCGTACTGCATCATAAAATGAGTCACTGTCCTGTTGGCTGATAATTTCCCTTTCAAATTCATCTTGTTTCTCATCCGTGTTCAGGCAAATTTCCACCATATTCTCGTAACAAACTCGCACAGCGTCTTCCATCGCGGAATCTCGGAATTTCTCCTCAGGGTGAACACTACTGTCACGTTGTTCCTGCATATGGATCTTCAGTATGCTTCGATTTTTCTGGTCCTTGTCCTGCTCCCTTCTTACACTGCACGTGGATGCGTTTTCCGATGCGATATAATCCGTCAATAAAACCGATTTCTTTTCCTTATGCCTCTCATTATCTTCAAAGGACAATTCCCCGTTTTCAAATCTATTCATTTGTGAAATATTATTTACCAAATTTACAGAAATGCTGACGCTTCCTTCGTCCTTATTTTCTTTTTCTTTCTCAAATATTCCCAGATCCCCGTCGAATGATTCACTTGCAGACAGAACGCTGACTTCTACGGAAGAAAAAAGCGTGGATTCTTCGAAAGACGAGTCACCTGTTGCGAAACTAGCTCGAGACGACGACGACGACGACGACGACGACGACGTCTTCTCCACATCAGAGGTAGCATCCGGATTGAAAAATACTCTCGCAGTATCGTGCAGACTTGTTGCCTTCTGCTCCTCGCGTTCTGTCGTTTCGTACGCGGAAGTCATTGCGCCCGCACACTTAATTGGCCCCGATTATTTGTTCACGCAATTGGCTCAACGCTCTCAACGCGGAACGATGCGCGTGTAATTGGTCTGTGTACTGCGAGAAATTTCGTTTTCGCCACTTGGTCGAATTACGCCGGTAATATTGTACAATAAAACTCGCGTAATAAAAAGAAGCGCAACGGGAGGTCAATGAAACTTGGTGTATTACAGCGAACGATCGAGCAGAACTCGAAGCAAACAAGAATCGCCGGCGTTTTATAATGCTTTACTAAAAACGTGCCTTTACCGGCTGCCTACACCGGCTTCTCCCCTTTTTTTCTTTCTCTCTTCTCTCTTCTCTCTCCTCTCTCCTCTTTCCTCTTCATCTTCAGAAAAATCCACTTCTCCATTCCACTGCCATTCTGTCTGTGTGTCGTGTTACAGTACGTTTCGTCTTCATTCGTTGCCTATGGTTGTCTACCCCACTTCACTAGTCTGCGTGCTTCTTATAATCTTCCTCCTCAGACGAACCATGGGTGCCGAACCATTGGAATTTAAAGCGATCATGATGATCATGGAATTTATTTGAACTCTTGTAACCATAAAAGTTACATTTTTCAAAATTAGAAAAGCATTATATATATATGTATATATATATATATATATATATAAAATATATATATATATATTAATAAAAATAATAATTTTTTTATTATATACTACAATTGTCTAATAACAAGCAATTACGATCAAGTAATTACGATGAAAATGCTTACGTAACAATAAAGTAAAAATCGTTCACTTTGTGTGTCAAACTCTTCTCTCTTTTATTTTAATTTTACAGTATTCACATAGTATATTTAAAATAATACTATGCATACTTTCCCTCTTTCCACGAGTGACAAAGTGCAAAAAAAACGAACAAAACGAATTTTACTCAATCTAGAAATAAAGAAGAGACATGTAATATTTCAAACTACAAAAAAAAATTGAATTATTTCAGGTGTGTTACTTTATTTACAGTTATTTGTTAGTACAATTTCTCTGCACAACTTGAAAATATCTGCAAATCAGATCACATCATTTGCTACGCCTATTAACTCGCTGTTTTATTGCCGTTGGGTACTGATAATGCAAAAAAATTTCAAGAGAGAGGAAAACTCGGCGATGTCGCAAGAAAGAGATCAAGATACGCAGATGTTATTGAACG
>NW_017305376.1:927641-933692 GCF_001594115.1 Trachymyrmex septentrionalis
TATATATATATATATATATATTACACGCGTGCTTGTTCAGTGTGGGAACTTAGGATTTCGGCGAGACAAACATTGATTGAATGTATATATGGTACAATCCAATAGAAATGCATCGAATGCGTCTAAAAAGCTATCGTTTTATTGAACATCGTTTTACAATAACTTAAATGCGAGCGATGAACATGATGGCTTTGAGAAAACCGCGTAGCCGGTAAAATAACAATATATGTTACTGCAACACACACAGTATTTCTTTTCTAGATAGAATAATAATCCTTCATTTATATAAAGTTAAGTGGTATTCATGTTACAAAGACATGTAAGCTTATACAATATGGTAAATAATAGATTAATCTGCAATTAGTTGAACTATTGAAAAGATTGTAGTTTTCTAATTAAGTCAAAGAAATCCGATAAACGTCAAATTAAATTCATATCCACTGAAACAAAAACTCACAATGTATTACGTTCAACGATAGCGATAAAATATAAGCTATATATTTACTACGTATTTACCATTTATCTGCTTCGCGATCTGGAACCCGATCGAGATTTCGACCTGCTTCGATCTTTGGAAACAGACTTCCGTTTCTTGCGATATTTATCCTTGACACAAACGCTCCTGCTATGAGATGGGCTGCGTCGTGATGAACGAGAACGCGAGCGATTACTGCGTGATCTTGAGCGGGAACGTGAACGCGATCGCGACCGTGATCGCGATCGTGATTTTGATTTGGATTTTGATCGCGAACGGGACCACCTAAAGTAAAATCCATAATACATAAATGTTAAAACAACAGCCATACATATATTTTGCCTATCCATTACTACAGAATAATAATTAATATAAAACATAATTTTTAAAAGTAAAGATTATTCGATTTTTACGGATTTTTATATAGCTTTTATATATCTCCCTGGAATTATTGACAGCGATCCTTTACCAATAATAATGAAGAAACCTGGTAAAGCCTAATAAAGCTTTTAATTTACATATCACTCTAATCATCTATTAGATAATAGCTTATCATATTTTTTTACAAATATTGCAAGTGTAATATTTAAATATATATTGAGTTCTCTCTCTAAAAAATATATAACAAGTAATAGTAATGTCCAAATTGATGTATAAACTCATTAACTTTTAAACTTTACATATTCATAATAAAAGTATATTTAATATCTCTGAGCATTTTCTATTTAACAAAACTATTCAACTATTTCCATAAATAAATGCAACTACCTTCACAAGTCATGCAAATTTGCTTATACACAATAACGTAATGTGAATTCATTTATGTTCAAAATTCACACACTTAGCCATATATAATAATCCTCGTAGGATATACATATACTTTTGACTATTCTACTTATATACCATCTTTCCTGGCTGTGTTTATAGCAGACAATTGTGGATTGCATGCGCGATAGCTGCACCGAGAAGGGAGAGCGGATGAGCCCTTTATGCAGATGAAATTACGAGAGGGTCCGAGATGAACAGATGAAGAGTGGCTAGAGACGAAACCGTTGAAAATTTTGTCTCTCAGCAATCGTTATAAGTATTACGACGATGACGACAACGACGACAACGACGATGATGACGATGATTAGGACGATGAAGACGACGACGACGACGACAACGATGACTACGACGAAAACGACGACTAGGCAGAAATCATGGATTCAGCTGAACGAAGAACACCAGGAAGTGCCAGACGTGCATAAACTCTCGATTTAGGGTGATGGTCAGTGGTCAGCGGATCAGTATCGTAGTAGTGCGTAGAACTAGCCACCCCGTGTCCGGTCGGTCACGGCCCATGTTTGCCGCGTTTTCTCGCCCGCAGAGTGTGCAGAGGGAAACCCAAAGTAGATGTAGAGTGCTCTACGCTGTAACTACGACGCGCAGTGTGTGTCACAAACGTGAACCCAAGGCGAATCTCGCGCAACAATGTCGAGTAGCAACACACATTTCACATGCGTGTGCTGTATGCTCAGCCGCAACTCCTATAAATAACGGGCAATATTACGTTGACCGTTTTACAACTAGTTTCTTTATGTTTGTAAAAATATCTTTTTTCTTTTTCTTTTAATTATTACCAATTATGTCTAAATTATTTATAATTACCATTATTTAAATAACGGTATATACAATCTATATATAATCTTTCTAATAAAAAAAATAAAATTGGCATCACAATGACTGTGGTATTGTTGATATTGTGATAGTCTCATTTGATCAAGTAAATTTCACATAACTCAATGGAAATCATAATGTACATATTAAATATTTGTTTCCTAATTATTATATAAATACCAGACAAAGAAAAAATTAATTAACCCTAATTAAAGGCCTAAATCCAAATATGGCTGATTCACACAAAAAATAGAATCTTTGCAATTGTAAATATGAACTCTCATCTTGGTTCATATAAAACAAGAAATATAAATTTATATTTTTCTGTAATATGCTACAATCCTTTTCCATCTTGTAAGATAATTCTCCATAATATATGCGAGAAGACAGAAACTTGCACACATAATATAATTCAATATATAGTTTTTTAAACACAATATACATATTCATATATATATAGTGTGCTTCGTTTTAATTGCTCCATTAGAATATCTCGAAAAAAAGACGAATTTTTTGAATTTTTGAATTTTTTTAAGGGAATCTTCCTTTTTCGTTATATATTTTCCTAGCTTATCTCAAGAGCTTTTCAAAACACTATAATAAAATATTTTTTCATCAAGTATTTTTTGAGTATAAGACTTGAAAGTACAGTACCGCCGACATTAGCATTACCCTAAGATCTGATCGACTGCTAAAACCTTTTAAATGTTGTTTAGGATCATGACTTAGATAGACATTTATTAATATCAAGATCAGTGGAAGTTGTTGCTCTTATTTATTCATTTTTGCACTAAAAATTCATTTTTATATAAAATTAAAAGCTGGCAGTACTGTAATTTTCAAGTCTTATTACTCGAAAAGTACTTGATGAAAAAATATTTTATTTTAATGTTTTGAAAAACTCTCGAGATAAATTACAGGAATATGAAATATGGAGGATTTCATTAAAAAAATTCAAACCTTGCTCTGACCTTGCTTGATAGTAATATCTAAGGTCAAACCTATATCATCTTCTGTCCCCTTCAAAGTCACATAACTTTTAGTATTACGAGATATTTCTAGTGGAGCGATTAAAATGAAATACAATATGTATGTATGTATGTATGTGTGTGTGTGTGTGTGTGTGTGTGTGTGTGTGTGTGTGTGTGTGTGTGTGTGTGTGTGTGCATGTGTGTGTGTGTACACATATGTTCAAGTTTTAAGCAGTTTTTACATATCAAAATAATTACTGAGCTGATTAAAAAAAAAAGAAAATTTTTCAAAACTTACCTTCTTCTACGAGAACTTCTATGACGATGACAATCTCTTGCATAATGACCCTTTTCACCACATTCATAACATTTATCTTCTGGATGAAAAGGTCTTCCAATGCCTCTTCTAGAAAAGCCCCTGTCTCTTAATTTCTTTCCATTTGACAATTCCACGCGAACACGTCTTCCACATAGAATACGACCATCCAGTCCTCTTACAGCATCCTCTGCATCTCTAGGATCTTCAAATTCGACAAAAGCAAATCCAGGAGGATTTCTGGCAACCCAGACATTACGCAAAGGTCCATAGTAGGAAAATGCATCCTCCAATTGTTGTTTACTAGCACTACTTCCTAAATCTCCTACATAAACCTTGCCATCCGAAGGATAACGCGAAATCTAATAAACATACATAAAAAAATATATACATATAAAGTAAGCAAATTCTTTCTCTCACAAAAGTATCAATATATAAATAAGATAAATAAATTCATCAAATATTTTTCTTACATCTCTATAATTCTAAAAAAAGTTTAATTTAAAAAAATATATAAATTTCATATTTCTTTAAATAAACTCTTTCCAAAATAACATTTAAACAATTAACAATACCATTCATAATAAAATAATGTTTTATTAAACAACTATTAAATAAAAAAAAGATGTTTTATTACTTCCGAAAAATATTGTACAATGACTGAGCAACGAATTGATTTTTATACCTTGCTCATGTTGTTAGCCTTGTAGAATTTTCGTGGATGAAGATGTCTACAAAGACCTATGGCACATTTTCTGGAAAATACACGATTGACAGTGGTAGTTTCCTATGCGTTATCGATTCTCCAGAGAAACAAATTGTAAATTGATTAGAAACCCCTTCGTAAGACCAATTTTTCAATAGCGCTTCCACCTCAACGATATTTACGATAATGTCCACCAATGTCCACCAATGCCAAGTGTATACTACAAGCCGTTAATTTATTTGGCCAATCACTAACAAGAGATTTTATACAGTTTGTATCATAGTGCATATTCCGCATACTTGTTATGCATATACTGTACATTGGGAGCAGGGTTGCCAAGTAATTTCGACAGTCGTTCTCTAATAGCTCCTGCACACAGGACACGATACGCTTGTCACGCGGCGGAAGTTGACGCGATAGCCAATCAACGTCTCGCTTGCTCGGAAGTAATAGATAAAAAATTTCCACCGCGCGACAAAAGTTGAACTCAATCCAACTTTTACCGCGCGGCGAAAGTAATATTATATCATTTCTAGAAGTTTTGCATAATGTGACCGACTTAAGAACACATAGAATTATTGGTTAGTACGATAACTTCCGCCGCGCGGCAAGCGTTGTCGTGTTTTGTATGCACTTGTGCAGGTAGCATAAAGATGCCTTTTCATGCTGACGCTCGACGCTCATTTTCGGCGTGAAAAGGTGCGTTCGGCATTGCGAATTGGAGACCTCCGTTTGCTCTTTTACCTCTAAGATTGTTCGGCAACTCGCATCTTTCTGCTATATGTTATCTCTACGTTCGGTATTAACATTTTTAGAGCCAATCGAGCTACTCGATCCACTCCGGATTCAAAGACCGAGCTTGCAGAGCTAATGTAGATTTTCGTGCCTAAATTAAATTCATAACATACAGATTTATAATAATGTATCCAACTGATTTGTTAATATATAACGTATGTTACATTCATCTCTTTTAATACTTATATTTTACAATACATCATATAACATGGTTCAATAATAAAAATTAAAAATAAATGTTTAGAAAGGCTATGAACCAAAAAACAATGTGTAAATAAAGACGACAAAGTAGTCAGATGACAAACATGTTTCTTCGCAATACTGCTTCTAAATTTTATATTCTTTTGCCAACGTCGAATTAAATATTCTGGATAGATGATTTTTGTATTAATACAGATATAAAAGTTTTTTTATCAGTAGACACTGTAACATTGTAAATAGTAAGGTAATTTTTACTATAAGATCTAATTATATATATTAATCTATAGACGAACTTTCATTGCTTTATATTCAATATTGTTGTACTTATTACTCTGGCATTTTCATTGCTTTAGATATTGTATTAATGTAATATTTGTTCTCACTATTTTTATAGATTTTAACGAATTTTTGAATTTACGATGCTTGTGAATACTTTGCGTACTTTGATACCAATAAGGACTTTTATTATTTTGACATTTAACATATACGCTATAATGTTGCGGACATTATATCAGATTCATGATGACAGGATACGATTTTACAGATATTTTTTTTTGTATTATTTTATTAGTTAATCCGTTTAATTTAAGTATATCAATTTAATTGATCTGTCCTATTTATAATTATGTTTATATGTAACATTGAGGATGATTCCCACCCCCCCTTCTCCCGATCGGGCTCGAAACGATGTCTGTTATTTATTATTTGCTTTAGATCATGATAATTATATTTGTTTCCTTTATTTACACATTTACATTATATTTTGGCTCATAGCCTTTCTAAACACTTATTTTTAATTTCTATTTTACAAATAGTGTATTTGAACTGTTATGTCTGAGTCTACAAACGCTCAAACAAATGCTATCATTCAGATATCAAATAGAAATTGATGGAGTACATTATGTATAATATATATATATATATATAT
>NW_017305376.1:933792-936747 GCF_001594115.1 Trachymyrmex septentrionalis
TCAAACTGTATTAATATATTAAAAACTCTAATATATATCTAATATAAATCAAGCTATAACTTATAAATTGCAGAAATTAATTTTGCAATGTAGTATTTTCTTTTAAGAAAACACATCTTGCATATGAATCTGCTACATTCATATGTAACAATTTATTTTTAGTATGTAAGGCTATTATTAGTTTCTACTAAAGCAAAAAACATTTTAAATTAATAAGGTATTTTTTTATTTATTCATAAAAATAAACAATTTCATTTTATAATCTAATCTTAAAGACAGTTTACAGGTCTGTAGCGTTCGGAAATAATGGCCGCAGCACTGACTCTTGCATAATGTACTAAAATGTAAGAAAGCATAATATATAGTACATAAGGGAATCAATCAATCGAAATTCTTTTTTTCTATGGAATGGGAGAACAGAAAAGATTCTGATTAGTTGATTCGCTTATGCACTATGCGTTATCGGTTAAATACACGGTTTTTGATAGGTTGAAATCGTTTATTCTTTATTCCTAATTCCTTATTCCTTCTATTGTGCGCAGAGCTTTACATTGCCGAACGCACCTATAATAAGTGATAGGGTGTATTTTCACGAGCTGTTCAAGGCCGTGTTCAGTTTCCGGGTGAATGATCGTTGAATGATTGAGTGAGTGGGCGGAACCTACCAAAAAGTACCGGAGTGGTTTGGGAATCTGAACGCACTCTAAGATAAGAGAATGTCCTACATGCATTGGTTACAGCAAATAGTAACGTAAATACGAGGTCTGTTCAAAAAGTATCGCGAATTTTGAATTTCCGCGGGTTACGTATATTCGATTTTCGATTTTTTGTGGCGTTATGTTGGTACTCATGTCTCTCACTTATGCCGACAAGTTCGGCCATTTTGAATGTTCAGTTAATTTTTGACAGCTGCTTTGCTTGCACGTGTTTTGGCTCGTCTTCGATTTTTGCCTATTCCAAAAAATGGATCAAAGAATCTGTATCAAATTTTGTGTGAAAAACAAAATTAAGTGCGCGGACGCATTCCGAATGTTGACTGTGGCATATGGTGAAGCTACCTTGGACCGAAGCAACGTTTATCGGTGGTACAAAATGTTCTCAGAGGGCCGAGAAGATGTGAACGACGAAGAGCGTGCCGGACGCCCGAGCACGTCAACAACAGACGAAAACATTGATGAAGTGAAGAAAATAGTATTGGCCAATCGTCGAATCACCGTTAGAGAGGTTGCTGAGGACCTAAACATATCGATTGGCTCGTGCCATTCGATTTTTACCAATGATTTGGGCATGAGACGGGTCGCCGCGAAATTCGTACCAAAATTGCTCAATTTCGACCAAAAACAGCATCGCATTAACATTGCTAAGGAGCTGTTGGACTCTGTCCGCGACGACCCAAATTTGCTCCAGAGGGTCATAACTGGTGACGAATCATGGGTTTATGGTTATGACGTGGAAACCAAAGCTCAATCATCCCAATGGAAGCTGCCGCACGAGCCAAGACCGAAAAAAGCGCGTCAAGTTCGGTCGAATGTGAAGGTTTTGCTTACAGTTTTCTTCGATTGCAGGGGCGTGGTGCATCATGAGTTCTTGCCACAGGGTAGAACGGTCAATAAGGAATATTACCTGCAAGTTATGCGCAATTTGCGCGAAGCAATCCGCCAGAAACGCCCGGATTTGTGGAAGAACAAAAATTGGCTTTTGCACCATGATAACGCCCCTGCTCACACATCGTTGCTTGTGCGCGAATTTTTGACCAAAAACAACACACTAATGATGCCGCAGCCACCGTATTCCCCAGATCTGGCCCCCTGTGACTTTTTCTTGTTCCCGAAACTGAAGAGGCCCATGAAAGGACGACGCTACGCTACGATTGAGGAGATAAAGACGGCATCGAAGGAGGAGCTGAACAAGATCACAAAAAATAATTTTTTGAAGTGCTTCGAGGATTGGAAAAAACGTTGGCACAAGTGTATAATATCTGATGGGGATTACTTTGAAGGGGACAAAATAGATATTCATGAATAAATAAATAATTTTTTAAAAAACACAAAATTCGCGATACTTTTTGAACAGACCTCGTATATCAAATTTAATATAAATTACATATATAACTAATATATAATTATATATAACTAAAATATATATAATGATGATAAAAGATATAAGATAAATATCTTATCAATATTTTAAGTCCCGACCTGTAAAATTTAATAGATAATTAAATACTTAATCTTCTTTAAGTTATGATTTATATTGTTTATAACACAGGCACCTGAAATTAATTAACCTGAAATTTAAATTTTCATATAGCGCGTCAAACATGCTGGGATAGCACAGAAAATCTTTAATGCTACTTTAATCACTACCACCCATTCCACCCGGCTCAAAGAACTAGATAATTTTTCCATCCTGCCGGATGAATAGAGTAGGAATCTGAACGTTTCACCTAAGCGTCCAATAAAGGCACTCAAAGGAATCTGAACGTTTTCTGGGTGCTGAGTGCACCCGGGTGGGAAATCTGAACGCAGCCAAAACTGGTCATTTCAGCGACAAAAAAGATCACGTGACTTTTGTCACAAAACTGTTAAGGCTGAAACACAATAGGCACAGGCAATAGGCACAAGCAACAGGGAATAATGAGCCGTCCAATCAGAACGCTGATGTGTAAGTTCAATATTATATCTTAGAGCTCTGATTGGATAGCTCATTATTCCTTGTTTCCTGTGCCTAGAGCGACAATTTTATACATGAAAAGCGGTAAGAAGCATTAAATTTGACATTTAAGCGACAGATTCGATTGTCGTTGTTCGTATTTTTCATATATCATTTGTAATATTAATATTAGGTGTACAAAAAAGTTCAGAGCTTTTTTTTGTAAAATTCAATCTTTATTTAAAAACAAACGAAAAAATAGGCTTGCTGCGTAACGCCAAGCTGTTCTGCAAGCTCCTTTTC
>NW_017305376.1:936847-961822 GCF_001594115.1 Trachymyrmex septentrionalis
ACACGGTCGATACAGTATGTCAGTACTGTCAATAGCGTTTGATGCTTGTAGTTCAAACCACAAAATTTCAGCTGCTGGATAACGAGCGACAAATCTGTCGCTCCAATTGCTTGTTTTAGCAGCACATGAAGATGTATCTATAGAAATTGACAAATATCAAGCATCAATTTTGATCTTGTGACTTATGACTCTGCACACAGAACGCAGCAACGCTTGCCGCGAAGCAAAAATTGGCGCGACAGCCAATCAACATCTCGCTTACTCGGAAGTAATAGATATACAATTTCCACCACGTGACAAAAGTTGAACTCAATCAACTTTTGCCGCACGGCGGAAGTAGTATTACATCGTTTCTAGAAGTTTTGTAAAGTGGGGCCAACTTGATAATAGAATTATTGGTTAGTACGACAACTTTTGCCGCGCGGCAAGCGTTGCCGCGTTCTGTGTGAAAGTGCCATTATTTTGACGCTGAAAATGTACGTCGTCAGCATGAAAAGGCATCTAATAGGCCATTTCATGCGACGTTAAAACGCTTGACGCTCGTTTTGTTCGTGTTCACTTCATAGAGCTTATACTGGCTGTTTTCCAATTAGAACACAGAGACGTTACTTTACACTGTGTTCCACTGTGTAAAGTACTTGTTGGAACACAGTTTAGTTTCATAGTGTAACACCAGAATGCATTGCAGTCTTTCATTCTATTCTTACAATTATATTTAGCGTATCAATAATATATATATATTTATGATTTTTATTTAGAGTTAAGTTATAATTTTTTCAGAATTAGCGATTTTTGAAGGTTTTATTGCAAATAAGTACGGCTACCAAATAACTTTTTGAAAAATTGGTAACATTGACATATTTTACACACTCATACTTAGCTTTTTATTTGTATCGAGCAGTGGCTTAGTTTCCACCGAAGGTTTAAATGATTAGAATGTAAAAATCAACTAATTACAGTCGAGTATTTCCCTGTTATAGTCGAACGACAGGAGAATGCTCGACTCGTAGTTAGTTGGTTCTTACATTCTGATGTGGATTAAAAGTTTCTCGGTGAAAACTAGGTCACTGTGTCACTTGTGTACGTTGGAAAACACCCACTACTAGAGGGGGAATACGGACGTTGAGCTGTGAGCAAGAGTGAGAGACAGAAGATGTATTTCTATCTTCTTCTATCCTCTTATTGGCACATGCGCAGAAAGAAGAAAAGTTACTGAGCAGGATAGAAATATAGCTTTTTATCCTCTATCGAAAGAAGGAAAGTTACTGAGCTGGGTAACAATCATGTAACTTTTTCGCTGAAGCGGAAACGTGAAAAGTGAAAATTTTTATGTATGTATGTTCATGGAACAACAATGAGGAGCAAAAATAAGCTTGTACTCTGGTGTAATACATACATCCGTTGGTGCCCGTGAAAAATGACAATGGAATCGATATCGAATCGATGTCGATTCGACATCGAAATCATCGAATTAACGTCGATTGTACATATACACACATACAATACATACAAAGAATTTTCACTTTTCACGTTTCCGCCCTAGGGAAAAAGTTACATGACAGGCCTAAAGATCAATTCTGTATCTTGAAACGAGGTGAAAATTATTAAATTAAAAGTAAGCAAATTTACTAGATGTTCACCAATGAAATTATCAGTATTCTAGTAAATTCGTTAATTTTTGTAATTTTCACCTTATTTCAAGATACAGAATCAATCCCCTGAATATCGATTATGTAAATTTTCATGAAATTTTCATTTTTTCACTTTTTATACATATCAATCTTACGTGAAAAGTTTCACTTTCAAACGATATCAGGGTATCGATTTTTATCATAGTGAAAATGTGAGCTATCTCACATCGTATGATTCCCTAACTTTCATCATGGTGCAATTGCGAGCAATTTCAGGGGAGTTCGTTCGGCAAGAAATTTCTTGTAAGAAATGGTAAGATCCGAGAAAGAAAGGCAGATAAATAGAGCAAGAGAGGAACCACAGCTGACTGAATCGACTGAATTGAGTTTTAAGATTAAATTTATAATTTTGCACAGTCTATATAAAGACAAAAATAAAATCAAATGGCAATATACATGGTAACAATTTTATTTATATGAAAAGGATGAAGAGACTTTTGAACCACATATATGAGAATTACACGAAGAATGCTTAGAGATATTCATTTTCAATAAGATTGACTTCGTAAATAATGGCAGAAAATTTAAGCCTAGTTCCACAACTCACGGTTTACTTTTAACTACTTTTAATCGAAGTTCGACTTATTCGTCATCTGTTTTCAATTCTAAAATTGGAAAAAAATTAGGAATAAATTGAACTTTATGCTGACAACCATTTGTTTTCGTTTAACATTTGATAAACAACAAGGATAAAATGATTTTTAAGCGTTGTGAGCGTGAATCGGACCGCGGCTTATGTTTCATTTCACATTTTCACGATTTTCCCTACACCGGCAAATCTAATGATTTCGTATTTTTACTTCATCGTTACAGAATCATGCGGCAAACTCACATAAGATGAAAGTGCAAAAAGTGATCTCACTCGAATTACAGAATCGGCCCCAAGACTTAGTGATTATGTAAGAAAATTGTGAGAAAGTGAAATCAGATGTAAGGATAGTTACGAGAAAGTGTGATCATAAGGCGAATTTACATCGTTCCTCTTAAATTTACGAAAATTTAACAAGTGTATTCACAAAAGATCGAAAAACACAAGCTAATTTATATCGATTTACTAAAAAATAACTAGAATTTCACATTTTAGGCATTTCGTCATTTGCCGAAAAATTTTTCATGAACTATTTCACATTTTATAACAGCCAAAAGTTACTTAATCGCTTATTCATTACATTCACGTGAATTTGTTCACTTTTTGTGTATTCATTTCTAGGGGAAACTTCATACAATCAATATTCTGTTCGTGTTGCTCACATTTTTTGCACTCGGCATCTTTGCTTTCTCTCTTTTCAAAGCCAAATATATATCTATCTCACTTTAAGCAAAAATATTTGGGGATCTCATGCAACGTAAACAGAAACCTAATATCGCTATCCAGGACAGAAATATACATCTTTAAAGCTCTATACTACTAAAGTAACGCATTTCTTTTATCTTGCAGACAGCCTTCCTATTGGCTATTTCACCGACATCTTTGACTTAGTTGTCTGTAGTCCAATAAGTACTTATTGTAGTATTATTGGTACATAAGTATTAAATACAATAATTATTATTAGGTTGGAGTCCCATAAAGTATATTTATCGCGTATCGCGTAATCGCGTAATCAATCAGAAGCGAAAATCATCCGTTGTTGTGGTTTTGCGTTTTACTGATTATTGATTAATTTCGCGATATGTGGAAATAAGCTTCATGGGACTCCACCCGGTTTCACCAACTCCGATTAATCTAATCGGTCGATTGTTATATTGGGTGCATCCAGAAGCATGACTGCTCACTGAGCGCTCAGTGAGCTCTTGCATCTGATTGGCATATTTCATTAGATCTAAAAATATAGACTAAATAGGTATAAGAATTCATTGAGCGCTCAGTGAGCGATCGTGCTTTTGGATGCACCTATTGAAAGACCAAATTATATTCGCTGTTCAGCAGAATTAGTCAATCATGGTCATTGACACTTAGGCTACGGTCCACTTGATGTTACGAATGCTTCGAAGCATTTTTTGATTGATCAGTTAGCATAATTCTTTTTTCCGATTGGTCAATCAAAATTTTCAAAGCATTTGTAGCGTCAAGAGTAAAATCACACGATGCAGAAAAGGACTGCAGAATAAAGAATGTATCATTGAAACAACACAACCAATTAGCGCTATTTGGAATATCGCAGAATAACACTGATTGGTTACTTCTATAATGCATTCTCTATTCCGCAATCGTTTTCCGCATCGTGTGATTTCATCCTAAGAGTACGCTCCCATGAGATGCGGAACTGCGGATATGCGGACTGCGGAATGTTCGTGATTGGTCGTGGCTTCATTCCGCCAATTCCGCTGTTTTCTGTTGCGCAAATTTATTTCTTTTGCGAATTCCGTCGATGCTGCGTGTGTGCGTGTGCATGTATGTACATATAAAACATTATAAAACTAACGTCGTTAAGCTGCTTTAAACGGAGAAAACTGTTTCCTACAAGCGCATGGTTAATCAACATACTGAGGCGTGTTCGGATTTTCACCTGAGCAGGGTTGAACACGTATCAAACTCAACATATTATACGTGATTTCATACATGAATAAAACTACATATAATACATCATAGATTTCAGCCATATATTAAAATGGTACTTCACTGTTCGCACTAACCACAAACTATATTCCACAAAATAAAAATGAAACTATAAAATAAGTGGGTGTATCGGTGTATTAAGCAGGGTGTACTAAGCAGTCAGCCAGTTATGAATCAAAAATCATGAGCGATGTAACAGATTTCCTAACTTAACAATAGTTAACAATGTATTTAAATAGGCTATAATTTAATTTACTTATTATTATTATTATTTATTATTATTGTTTATTAATGTTTCCACCATTGTGATTACATAACTTCCTTAATTACAATTTAATTACAATTTGATTCTTTATATTTATCAATCATTCTCTTTGTTTATTTCTCCTTCATTCATTCTCTTTCTCTCAACTTTCACCATCCACTCATATCCTCTCCCATCCTCGTTTAATACATCTATTTCATCTTCATTCTCTCCATCCAAACCTACACATACTCTCAGGTGTCTTACTGACTCACTCTCCCATCCACACAATCTACATCTTCTCTCCTCATCCTTCAACCAATACTTATTTCCTTTCGTTTCATTTCCGCACCTCCATCTTGCTACTCTCTGTATTTTCTTTCCCTCGGTCCTATTTTTGTTTCTTCTTATATATTCTGGGATACCTTGTACCCATCTGTATTCCTCACATGACTTTGATTTACTCACTTTAAATCCCCTCTCCTGTTCGTCTACCTCCGTATCTCTGTCTTTCATCCTGGTCCACTTGTCCTCTCCTTCTTCCTGCAGTGCTTCTTCACTTCTACCACACCTCCACAAATAGTTCCGCCTCTCTATACTTTCCTTTGTCCAATCTTTTTCCTCCCTCTCTTTCTCCTCTCTTCTTCTTTCTTTAATACATCTCTGTCCTATTTCTCCTACTTTTCCACACTCCATTTTGTCCTCAAACCACCCTGCTCTCTTGCCTGCTTCAATTCTTATTTTCTCTCTTTTCAATTCTTCTCTTACTACATATCCCGGTGTTGTTCCATCCAACTTTAATATCCATCTTAAATATTTCTCTTGCAGCTTCTCTACTTCCTTCCATTCTTTATACCCCCATATCTCCACCCCATATAAAAGTATCCCCTTCACTATGCTATCGAATAACTTCACTCTCCATCTTATGTCCCCCTTAAACTTTCTCTCCCCAAAGCTCCATATCCACCCCATTGCTATCCTGGCTTTTCTTACCCTCTCTCTTATATGTCCATCCTCCTTATTATTACTTTTCATAATATATCCTAGATATTTAATTTCCTTCACTTCTTCTATTTTTTTTTCCCCCCACCACCAGCTTCCTACTTTCTTTCTTCCTCCATCATTTTGGAATACCACAACTTTCGACTTTTCCGTACTTAATTCTAGCTTCTTTCTCTCCAAATATCCTTTCAGCATCCTCAACATCACTCTCATCTGTCCTTCCTCTTCCGCTACCATTACAATATCATCCGCGTATTCCAGTGTCCATACTTTACTACTCCCTACTTTTACTCCGCCTGGCCCTTTTTCCATTTCCTCTTCAATGTCGGCAATATATATATTAAATAACGTTGGGCTAAGCGGACACCCTTGCCTCACTCCTTTCTTCACCCTAAATTCTTCTGTTTCTTCATCCCCTATCCTTACTCTGCATCTCGTATCCTCATAAATCTCCCTCACCCTATCTATTATACTTTCTGTAATTCCTCTTTTCTTCATCATATCCCATAGTACTGCTCTATCTATATTATCAAACGCTGCTTTTAGATCTGCAAACAACACCCATAACTTCTTTTTATCCTTTAACCTTCTTCCTATTAAATATTTTAGTATCTTTATATTCTCTATTGTGCTTCTTCCCTTTCTAAAACCTGCTTGTGATCTTCCCCACCCATTCTTATCATCTAATTCTTCAACGATTCTCTTGTTTAATATATTCGTATATATTTTATAAGATGTACACATTAAAGTCACTCCTCTGTAGTTTTTTACGTCTTTCTTCTCTCCTCTCTTCCATATAGGTACTACCATTCCTATCCTCCATTCCTCTGGTATACCTTCTCCACTCCATACTTTCTTTATTACTTCTCCTAACTTCTTCCACACTTTTTCCCCCCCACTTATCCATACCTCGTTTTTTAACTCATCTATTCCTGCTGCTTTACCTTTCTTTAACCTTTTTATTTCCTCGTAGACCTTTTCCATCTCTAACTCCTCGTCTCCTCTTCTATCTCTCTCTATTCTTTTTTCAGCAATTGCTATCTGCTTATCTCCTCCTAACGTTTCCATGAAGAATTTCTCCCACTTTTCCATTGTTATTTCTTTACTTATTTCCTGCCTTCTTTTCCTATTCTTGTTTATAAAATTCCATGCCTGTTTTTCAGTCCTTATTTTTTCTACTTCCTTCTCTTCCCTTTTCATATATTCTTTCTTCTTCCTCTCACATAATTCCCTGTAATCTTTCCTTTTCTTTATGTATTCTCTATACTTTCCTTCCTCTTGACCTTTTCTATACTCTCTTCTAGCTTTATGCGCTTTTCTCTTTTCCACTTTACATTCTCTGTCCCACCACGGCACCCATCCTAACCCTCTTTTCTTTGTTTTTTCTTTCCTTGACATTGCTTTCTTAATTTCTTCCTGTAGCTCCTTCCATTCTTTTCCTCCTTCCGTTTCCTTCCATCTGACCTTTTGTATATTTTCTCTATACTTTTTTTCTCCCTCTTCTGTCCAATCCTGCACTTGCCCTCCCACACTACTCTCCTCTATTTCCTCTTTCTTCCATTTATTTTTTATTATTACTTCTATTGGTTGGTGATCTGACTCTATTCTATCCCCTACCTTCAATTCTTTTATCCTCTCCCATGCACTCCAATTTACAATCCCGTAATCTATCACAGTTTTTCTATCGTCTTTTTCATATGTCCACTCTCCCATTTCATCTCCTCTTTTTTGGCCATTCATTATTATCCAGCCTCTCTCCTCTACCATTTTTAACATCTCTCTTCCTTCCCCATTTATCTTCTTATCTTTCGAGTTTCTTTTTACTACCTCATTTACTATCTCACTTTCCTCCCATCCTCCTTCTATTCCTATCCTCGCGTTAAAATCCCCTAATATGATCATATTTTCCTCCTCATCTTCTTTTACCTCCTTCTTTATATTTTCTAATGTCTCTTTCCTTCCTTCTCTATTATATACATTAATAATTCTCCATATCACTCCTCCTGTCTCAATCCTTCTTTCTTGTATCCCCTCTTCTTCCTCTCTTTCTCCTATAATTTCTACTAACTCTTTTCTTATCCCCGTGATTATTCCTCCCATTGCTCTTCCTTTTCTATGTTTACGTTCTGCTTCCTGGCATTTCCAATTCCACCCTTCTGGTAATTTTGCTTTCAAATCTTCCCATTCCTTCTTCTCTATCCACGTTTCCATCAATCCAATTACATCAAATCCTCTTATGTACTCCCAAAAATCTGCTTTTTTGTTTTTTACTCCTGCCACGTTCCATCCTACTATCTTAATCTCTTCCACTTCTCTCTCACCTCTTACTTTCCCTTCCCCCTTTTTCTTACTTCTGTTATTTCTCTTTCTTCCCTTTCTTCTATTCACTTCCCTCCCTCCTTCCCTCTCCCATCTCTCCCGTCTTCCATACACTCTCGTACTCTCTCCACCACATTCACACTTCTTTCTTTCTCTACTACATTCGTTCTTTCTTCTCTCTCTACTGACATCTTCTTTCATTCTTTCCATATTACATACATTCTTCTTTCTCTCTCCATCCACCCCTTTCTTTCGATCCTCATTCATCCATATTTTCATCTCTATCTCCCCTCCCTCTCCCCCCCTGCCCCCCTTGAAACCCCTTTCTCATCTCTTGTCTCTCCTCATCCCATTCATACATTGTTCCATCTACCAAACATTTTCCCGTTCTTACATTTACTCTTTTCCCTTTCGCACTCTCCGCTTTCGCCCACTTTCTAATATTTCTCTGAATTTTATCATCTTCGCTTGTCAGGTCATCGCGCGTCTACATATATTCTCGACCCTTTTAGCTTACTTCTATTCTTCATCACCTCTCTTTTACTATCGTAACTACTCATTTTAACTAAAATTACCTTAGCTCCCCCTCTCCCTATATTAAACGCGTCTACTATTTCTGATTCTACCTCCCCCCCTCCCGTATTTCTAACTACTTCTTTCGCGATTTTTAGAGCACTATCTTCCGTATTCCCCACCCCCCTAATTACAATATTCGCTTTCTTTTCTCTTCTCTCCATCTGATTTATTCTTCTTTTCAGTTCTTCGTTTTCTTCTTTCCATTTCTTCTCTTTTTCTTCAAATTCTTCTTTCATTTTTCTAAAATTCTCTTTTAATTCTTCTTTAAATTTCTCATTATCTTCCTTCCATTTCTTCCTAAACTTATCATTCTCTTCTCCTATCACTTTTCTTATTATATTTTCCAGATCCTCTACCTTTACATCCGACATTTTAATTATTTTGGCGGTCTCCTTCTTCTTCTTTGTATTTCTTTGCGTTTCTTTCTCAGCCTGACTTTCTTCTCTCGCGCGCTTCGCTTTCCACCTCTCAAATGAGTCTAGCACCGACGACGCGCTGCTTGTACTTTGCCTTCTTTCCCTCAATAAACTCTCGGCTTTCGTCGGCCTCCCTCGGCGCTGGTAGCTGTTCCCACTTACGGTGCTTTTCTCGTCCACGCTTTCTTTCTCCGTCACTCTCTCTTCTTTCTCGTACTCTCCGCCCGCCCTCCCCGCTACTGTCCAGTGTTTTCCCCACACCCACTCTCTTGTTCGGCTGAGACTTCCACTATCCGTACTCCCTTCCACAGACTTTTCCTCCTCCTCTTCTCCTTTCATACGTCTGTTCACTCTAGTGTCGGTGCGCGCGCCTTGTATTCGCTTATCGTCGCGATGACGTCATACGCACGTCACTTCCCTTCCACGTGTTTCTCTCCTGTGTTTTACTCCTTCTCTGTACCCGTGTTTCGGCGCTTTTTGAGGTTAGGTCCGCTGTCACCCTTCCTTCTTCTCCTTTTGCTCCTTTCTGGTGCGAGAAAACTGTGGCTATCTTTTTGCTTGCCTTTCACCCGGATCTATACAAACAAACTCCCTCTCACGGGAGTAGATTACGCAGAATCAGATTCTCCAATTTTACTTCTCCTTATAGAATAAATTTCTTTGCTTTCGCCTGTACTCACCCATAACCGGAAGTCCAAAATACTTATTATATTTATATTATTTTCGTGAATTTAAAGCTGCTTATGTCGTAGCTATCACACATGAAATAATGAAATCATGCATGGTATACCATATGCCATTATAAAAGCCGCCAGCATTTGCTGGACCAATAAAAAGGTATATAAATCAAATAGGCTACTTTTTAAGGCTATGTTCAGATTACCACCCGAGTGCCATCCAGATATTATTCTATCTTTGTTATTTATCAAACGTTAAACAAGGATGATACCCAGAGAACACTCGGGTGGGAATCTGAACATGAGCTAAGGTGAATATTAACTAATCTAGTATTCTAATTATGTAGTGTTCACTATGTTGTATCTCATTTGAAGTGAGTTTAACGTGTTAGAATTTTAGAATTTTAGAACATAAATAATACACGTTTTAAGGTAAGTATTCATGGTGTCGCTCATATTTAACGAGTCACGTGATTTCATGTTGTTAACCTCGAATGTCGCTCATATAAATGGGTTAGCAGCGATAAATTTTTGACGATAATTATATTAATTGTGTTGTGTAAAGTGCTATAAAGTGCAAAATGTCATATTAAAAATGATATTATGATTGGACCTATGATTAAACCCTCAAGTTAATACAATTGTGCACAATTTGGAGACACGGCTCGTTACTAAGCATGGCGCGAAACACCGACGTTAAAAATAACGCGAAACTACGATAAAATAGACTAATAACATCCATATGCATTAATAAATGTATAAATTAAAAAAATATATATAAAAAAGAGGTTTTGAGTTGATCCTTTATTTGAAAGACGACATGGATTAAAAAAACATGGATTGAAAAAATTATTAAAAAATTATCACGAATAATTAGTTATATGCTTTCATACACACATGAGTCGAAATGCTCTTTTCGTCTATGATCATTTCCCAGCAAACGAGAATGGATTGAAATAGATTAAAATGGATTCAGATTTTCAGAAATATGGATTCATGAATGTTAAAATGAATTATTTTCAATCCTGAATGCATTTTTATCCATTTATAGGAATTATAGATGATAGAGCATATCTCCATGCCTTTCAATCTGAAAATAATATTAGTATTTCCTGTGCAACATCGTGAATACTACTCAATTCGGAATTGTGAATAGGAAGTACAGTTTATTTAATTCAGATAAATTCAAAAATAATATTAGTAATTTCTGTGCAATGTGAATACTGCTTAATTCAATATTAATGCTTAAATCAGATATAAAATACTGTTTTTTAATCTAATTGTAATTGAATAAAAAAAGTTTTTATTTAAAAATGATAAATGCTACTTAAGTTATTTAAAATTATAAGTAAGAAATTTTTCGTATTAATCCAACTAAGTTCCAAAAAGTTGTAACGTAAAAATAATTGAGCTATGTTCTTTTGTTTCTCTTTAATTAGAAGTAAAATGAATGACCGATATAAACACTCGCAAATCAAGCCGAACACAGTCTGAATATTACGCTGATCACGGCGCGCGACATCGGCCAAGCGAGATTAGATTATCCGACACTTACCCAATGTTGTCTCATAGTAATGTAAATTGTTTATATTTTATTATATCTGTTAAATGATGATATTTTTATTATATCTATATAATTTCGTGCACTGATTTAGCTGATTGTAACTGAAGTAGAAAGAGAATGAATAACATATTTATATACTCGTATATATACCAATTGAAAAAGTAGCGGATAATATAGAATGTAGAAGATTCATAATCCAGAGGTCCCAGGTTCGAATCCTACTAAGGTGCGTTTTTTAATACCAATTTGAAGTAGTTTCAGGTATAATTATTATAAATGTCTTAGAAATAAAATTTGTAATCTTCAAATATGAATGTTTTTTTTTTCGAACTAGAATATTGTCAGCTCGGATCCAATCCATTTCAATCCAATCAATCCATTTTCATGAATTAAAAATACGCATTAAAAAAATGTTAATCAATTTTAATCCATTCTCGTTTGCTGAATTCACATATGCCACAAGTATGTACAATAGCCATTTGAAAATTTCATGAAATTATCGCAAATAATAACGAATAATACTGTAGAATGCGCGGTTCGCGCCCAAAAAGGATACGCGTAACCCGCGCGCAAGGCATCACGAGAGCGTTTTCCGCCCACGCGTTCGGCCGTTGGTACGTTTTTTTTGAGGTTTTTGTTCGGTTCGCTGCTATTGTGTTGTGTGCAGCGATGCGCGAACGAAGCGAGATTGGCGAGGTTATGGTTTGTAGTGAGAGTCCAGTGGATTGCGTTGTCGAATAAAGGGCGTGCCTATTCGCCGAACAGTCTTTGAGTGTATCATTCTTCTTCCCGTGACCCATTAATTTTGGCGCAACAACAATCTGGCGACCGTGACAGGACTGAGACTACTCGTTGTTGGCCATTACAGAAGAAGTCATGGACAGAGTGAAGCTCGCACAGAAAGTAACGCGCATTGCGTTTACGAAGGCATACACTGCCTTTCAAGCGGAAAAGACGAGACAACCGCTGGACATAACCTCGTTACAAGTCGCGTACGCGCTGGTGCGAGACAAAGCAAGCGAACTCAATGAGTTGAGCCTGAAATTACGGAACTTGATGATCGAAGCCGAAAAATCCGAAGAAGCCCTCTGCAAAGAAATAGAGCATGCGGATGAGTATGTAGCGAAGTATCATCAAGCGAAACTTGAGGTAACCGGATTGATTGAGAGGCAAGAAGCTCACGAGTCCACGCCGCCGTCACAGTCTTCATCTCGACGGTCGTATTCTGCACTCGCGATGACACAGGAAAGTATGCGCACATTAAAATTACCAAAGATTGAATTAAGAAAATTCGGAGGCGATATTAAAGATTGGCTACCGTTTTGGGGGACGTTTAAGAAAATTCACGTGAATCCAGAATTGGCTAAAGAAGATAAATTTCATTATTTAGTACAGTCTATGGAAACGGGTTCGCGTGCATGTGAAGTAGTAAGTAGTTTCCCGCCAACGGCGGAGAATTATGAGAAAGCCATACAGAGCCTCGAGTCACGTTTTGGTCATCAAGAAAGATTTGTTGATTGAATTTTACGTGCGTGAACTTTTAAAGTTAGTTTTGAATAAGAGTAAAAAGGTGTCGCTTGCGGCGATTTATGATAAATTAGGAACGCATATGCGATCGCTTGAGACTCTAGATGTAACAACAGATATGTGTGCGGCGATGTTATTTCCGTTGGTAGAATCTGCGCTGCCAGAAGAAACTTTGCGAACGTGGCAACGAATAATGATATCGTCAACGCTGCAAACAGATGCATCTAGTATAAATCGCACAGCCAAGGATCGTCTTATTAATTTGATGTCTTTTCTAGGAAGAGAGATTGAGAACGAAGAGCGTATCCTAATGGCTAAGACATGTTTCGAGAGTAGCGATACCCAGGCATCTAAAGATAAAGATAAGAAGAGAATGAGATGCGATCAAGGTCAAGGAGTAGCTACAGCAGCTGGTTTATTATCCGTGAAAGAATCCAAGGCACAACCATGTTTGTTCTGTGGAGAGAAACATGATAGTTCGAGTTGTGAAAAGGCGAAAGGCATGGATATGGACGAGAGATCTAAGGTCGTTAAAGAAAAAAATGGCTGTTTCAAATGTCTAAAGGTAGGACATAGCTATAAGAAATGTTACAGCAAAGAAAAATGTCCCTGGTGCAGTAAAGGACACTGCCTTTTGATGTGCCGAAATCTTTCGAGTAATAGCGGCCAGAAATCGGTTGATGAGAAGCCCAACGGTTCAAAATTCAACGAGGGAAATAGTTGTTTGGCTAATATTTCAAGTGCCAAAATATTTTTACCTATACTAAAGATCAGGATGCGTGGACCGAGAGAAAGTATATCTGTTCGTGCCATTATAGATACAGGCTCACACAGATCTTACATTTTGAAGAGGTTAGCAAGGGATCTAGGATACGAAGCAGAAGGTGAGCAAACGATGGTACATTTACTTTTTGGAGGAACGAAGACTAAGCCTCAAAAACACAAAAGCTATCGGATCCACATTGGTAACTTGGAAGGAACGTATAAGTGTGATTTTATAGCCTTACAACAAGACACTATTTGCCAAGATGTTCCCAACATAGGCACCGGCTTGTGGACGGAGGTGCTTAAAGAGAAGAATGTCCATCTAAGCGACACCGGTGAAAGTAGAGAGTCTATTTCTTTGTTGATCGGAGCGGACGTTGCGGGCAAGCTATTTACAGGCAAAATCATACAACTGAACCAAGGAGCAACGGCTATCGAGACGAAGCTTGGATGGACGATTTTAGGCAGAAATTCAGAAGAAAGTAGTGACACAGACACTACGCTGATGGTCGTCTCCATGTTTTCTCAAGAGGCCAGCGTGTCAGATTTATGGAAACTAGACACGTTAGGAATTACTGACCCGATCGAGAGCATAAGTAAAGAGGCACGACAAGAAGAAATTAAGGCATTGCTTCAAGAGACAACAAAGATTACCGAAGAAGGACGTTTCGAAGTCATCTTACCCTGGAAGGATAATCATCCGCCCTTGCAAGATAACAGGGACATGGCTAAAAGAAGATTGGATGTCGTCACGAAGAAATTGAAACAAGAAAACTTATTCGACGATTACAATACAATCTTCAGCAACTGGCTCGAGGAGGGTATTATAGAAAAAGTACCTGTGCATGAAGTTGACAGAGAGAGTTACTACCTTCCGCATCGACCAGTTGTCAAGAGAGAAGGAACCACTAGGATTCGACCCGTTTTCGATGCCTCGGCCAAGAAGAAGGAAACGCCGTCGCTCAACCAGTGTTTAGAAACGGGACCCAATCTTATTGAGCTTGTTCCAGCATTGCTGCATCGATTCAGAGAAAAGAGGATAGGAGTAACAGCAGATATTGCTAAAGCCTTTTTACAAATTAGCGTTTCTCCATCAGATAGAGATGTCCTAAGGTTTTTGTGGTGGGATACTAACGGCGAAATCGAGACTTATCGTCATCGTCGGGTTGTTTTCGGAATAACTAGCAGCCCTTTCCTTCTAGGAGCCACCATAAAATTACTCATTGAGAATACGTTAAATTCTACTGTTTCGACACACGAGAAATTAATTTACAAGAAATTGCTAAGATCCTTTTACGTTGACGATTGCATCACCAGTGTCGATTCTTACGAGGACTTCGAGATTTTTCAGAGAGAAGCAAGTTCCGTTTTGGATAAAGCAAGATTCGACTTAAGAGACTGGAAGTACACAGGCCTGAGATGCAAGACTCGATCGACAGTACTTGGACTAATATGGAATACTGAAGAGGATACTCTTTCGTTGTCGGGTTTCCCCCTACAACCCACCGCAGAAAGGATAACGAAGAAAATTGTTTTATCGCACGTGCAGAAGGTTTTTGACCCATTAGGAGTGATCTGTCCTGTGTTGATGAAAGCAAAACTACTGCTACAGCGCCTTTGGAGCGAAGGTTTAAATTGGGACGCGGAAATTGATCCGGATAGAAAAAAGGAGTTCTTGGATTGGGCGCAGCAGCTGGATCTTCTCCGAATCTTGAGGTTCCCACGCTGGATTTTCGGTGAGATAAGAAATACAGATACATTGTCCCTGCATATGTTCGTAGATGCAAGCAAAGATGCATATGCCGCTGTTCTTTTCGTGCGTATCGAATCAGACACGGAAGTCAAGGTTCATCTAGTGGAAGCTAAATCGAGAATAGCACCCAAAAGCAAGAAAACGATACCGCGTCTCGAATTACTGGCTGCTTCCATTGGAGCGCGGATGATGCATTCTTTCGACAAGGCAATGGATTATCGAGATATTAAAAGATATTTTTGGAGCGATTCGACTACTGTTCTAGCATGGATACGACAGACAAAGCAATGGGCGGTATTCGTGTGGAATCGCGTTCAAGAAATAAGAAGTATCACAAATGTCGAGTCTTGGAGATATGTGCCGGGGGTTATGAATCCTGCGGATTTATCTTCACGAGGATGTGATGCCAAGAAATTACTCGAGTCAAGATGGTGGGAGGGGCCCGAATGGCTAAAGCTGCCCCCGGAAGAATGGCCGTCCAAAGAAGAAGAGATTAACGAAGAGATAGTCAATATAGAGCTGCGTAAAACTTCAAGTCGACTTAAAGAAGAGACTCCCCCTAAAGCTACGACAGAAGGAATCGCTATGATTGCTGGTGAAAAAGACGTCCCTTGGTACTTGGAAAGATTTTCAAGCTACGCGAAGATCTTACGAATGATAGCATGGGTGTTAAGATTTACTAATAATTCCCGAAGAATCCACGCATCAGTCGGAGGAGAGTTAAGCGCGAAAGAAATCAGTACAGCAGAATTACTCCTCTGTAAGTTAGCTCAGAAAGAATCATTCATGGGAGTAAACGATCCACGGCTGCGAGGATTGAACGTCTTCGAAGAAAAGAGAATTATGCGTATTAAAACAGCAATTTCTAATCGTCAAGACACTTTCTGTTTCAGATATCCTATAGTGTTGGATTCAAAGCACTTATCGACGAGGAGAGTTATCCTGTATACTCATTTGAAACTCAATCACGCTGGAATCGAGATTGTAATGAACAATCTACGGGAGAAGTTTTGGATTCTTCGGTACCGACGAATGGTTCGTTCCATCGTTCACAAGTGTATGGTTTGCCGTCGACACGCAGCGAGGAACATGAAAGCGCCATTTACACCGCTGCCAGAAAATAGAGTACGAGAGGCAGCAGCATTCGAGGTGGTAGGCATCGATTACGCAGGTCCTCTTTTCTTGAAGGAAGGATGTAAGGCCTACATCTGTTTATTTACGTGCGCGTATCTACCGTGCAGTACATTTGGAACTGGTCACATCGTTATCAACGGAGGAATTTATAGAAGCCTTCAGAAGATTTATAGCCAGACGAGGAAGGCCTTCTGTAGTCTATAGCGATAATGGCAGAAATTTCGTAGGACTAGCGAATTTACTACGAAAAATTAATTGGCAGAAAATTCAGCGATATTGCTCTCTTAGCCAAATCGAATGGAATTTCAATCCACCTTCAGCTGCTTGGTGGGGAGGATGGTGGGAGCGCCTCATCCGCATCCTCAAGGATTTGCTAAGGAGAACGCTGAGGAGAACTTCGTTGAGTTACGAAGAGATGAACACGGTCTTGTGCAACTGTGAAGCTGTTATGAATTCAAGACCGCTTACTTACATGACAGAAGAGAGTACTGAGACCATGGCAATCACTCCAGACATGTTCATTAGAGACGTCAAGGAAGCTGGCGCTCCCGATTTGGACCAGATCAGCAAGACAAACTTTGCAAAACGAATCCGTTATCGCCAAAGTCTAAAGGAAGAATTGAGAAGGCGTTTTCGCATCCAGTATCTAGGACAATTATCCAGACGGACGAAATGCAAGAGCAGTTTCACGCAGGTTGCAGTGGGCGACGTAGTACTAGTCGGAAACGACATCCAAAGACGTTTGGATTGGCCGCTGGCAATAGTCAAAGAAGTCCTTCCTGGAAAGGACGGACATACCAGAGTTGTGAGACTGAAAACGGAAAAGGGAGAATTAATTCGCCCAATACAAAGACTGATCCCGTTGGAGGTGGATCATCACGCGGAAAAAGCTAGCAGAGTCCGTAAGTCAATCAAAGCTTCGCCTCAGGATGAAGAGAGTCCGGAGTCTGCCCCGCAGAAGAAGCAGGAGTCGGTCATCGAGGAGAAGCCGGAGTCTGTTCCTACAGAAGAAACGGGTCTAAGAACTCGGAGCGGACGACTTATTAAGAAGCCAGAACGATTTGAAGCCTAGCTTCATTTTTTTTTTTTATTTATAATACTTTGCCCTTTTGGATAGGTTGAGTTGCACCCAGATCATGAGGATGCAACTCAAGGTGGGAGAGATGTAGAATGCGCGGTTCGCGCCCAAAAAGGATACGCGTAACCCGCACGCAAGGCATCACGGGAGCGTTTTCCGCTCACGCGTTTGGCCGTTGGTACGTTTTTTTTGGGTTTTTTTTCGGTTCGCTGCTATTGTGTTGTGTGCAGCGATGCGCGAACGAAGCGAGATTGGCGAGGTTATGGTTTGTAGTGAGAGTCCAGTGGATTGCGTTGTCGAATAAAGGGCGTGCCTATTCGCCGAACAGTCTTTGAGTGTATCATTCTTTTTCCCGTGACCCATTAATGTTGGCGCAACAACAAATACAATAATTAAATAATAATAATAAATAATAATAATTTAATAATATAATAATTAAATTAGTATAGTATATTGAGCGATCATAAAGAAAAGTCTGTATAAATAAAATAGTGTTACGTCCAGTGGACTCTCACAACCTTTTTTTTCTTTTTCATGGAGACCTGGAGTTATCAACAAATAAGACAGTTAAAAGATAATAAAAATCTTTCTCACGAAAAATTAAAAGCAAAGACTCCAGTATCTCCCCATTAATGTCAGCTAAAATAAGGTAAGAATCGGTGGACGCGGGAGACTAATAGGGCATCGATCACACCCTCTTTGGACACCGCTATTAAGAATATGATTAATGTCAGTGAAAACGCGAGACTGACGTCTAGATATTTTCCTAACAGTGAAATCGCGGACGGTTCTTCGCGACCATAAAAGAGAAGTGACATGCGACGTTCAGGGGAGGTGTTTGACGGTCCCATACCGACACTGCACGTGCGCTCGTTTTACTCTGCATTTATAATTTAAGAAGAAAGTATTGTAAAAATAAGACACACTTGTTGATGTAAAACAGACTCCTTTCTTCCCCCACAATGTATCCCAAATCTTGATCAATCCAGAAGCCAGAAAAGTGTCCCATCACTTAACTAGATCTCTACTAACTAAGGGAGAATCGGTATATAAATCGTGGTTCCACGGCCCTCAAGAAGAGATCTCTTTGATTTTTTTCAGTAGTCATTAAAAATTCTCTCAAAGACAAGTCGCAAGTCACAAGATTTTGATTATTCTCAATCTTTTCATTTTTGGTCTTTAGTTCGCTTTTATTTCGCTTTATAATCATTCGGGTCGTAGCAAAAACACATACAGATATCGAGTCAGTGCAACAGAACTAGAAGCCACTAGACCGTATCATCATCACCTTCAGCCCTGAGGGACCACAGCTTGTTGTTGGAAACCACTCGCCCTTTTTCCAACCAACTTCACCCCAGCCGTATCGCTACAAGTAGTAAGTGAACACTCCCCTGATATCCGGTGCCCCCCTCTTTTTTCTTTTTCTCTACTTTGTTGCATTATCATCTTATTTGTTTTCTCTTATTATTTTTTTTCTCTTCTCTCGTCCTATATTAAATAAACGTTGCAGTGCGTTCTAACGGGACTATTACTCTTCAACGCCGTAACGTTATCGTTGTTGTTTGCTCACGCCGACAGAACAGGATCCTACCATGCTAGTGCAAACCCTGCGATTGCATTTTCAGTGTTCGATCATAGGAAAATCAAAACGCAATAGATATCGGCATCACTTTCCCCTTTGCCTACTCTTTCTTCACGATAGACATCGATAGACATTTCCTACTCGTACCAACTCTTTCGTACTGTACCAACTCTTTCGTACTGTACCAACTCTCCCCATATATTCAAACGAATTCGAACCACCCGACTTTCCTTCGCCATAGCGAAAGGAACCTTTCAAGTCCACAACCCGGACGTCGATTTTAAACTTCCCGGTCGTCCCAACGACCAACCTCCCCCCTTTCTTTCTCCTTTCTTATATCTCCTAATTCCCACACGATTATGTACTATAGAAATTCTTCTCTCCTACTGGACTTCTTAATCGTCACCATTCTGCTTTCGTCTATCTTCACTGTCCATTTCCCTTCAATATACCTGCAGAAGTCTTAATTTCCCTCATTGATTATTCATCTTTTCTTTAATTATTCAATTCAATTTGTTTCATTCCCTACATTTACACATACATATATTGTTGAACCAAAAAAGAAAAAATGGCTAACCAAATTATGTAATGATATCTTCAATTATATTATGTATTATAATTAAAAGATTGACTATCTTTTAATTCAAGCAACACCTCCTTATTCAGACTTTAGCCAGCGATTGCATTTGCTCCTCTTCCCGGTCACTTGGATTCATTTCCAAGACCGAAAAGAAGGACACACCAACGCACTGGCACATCTGGCGTAAAAGTGCGTTTCACGGCACACTGATCCAGATTGTGCCTTTAACGAGAGCGTCCGCTCAGCAAAGCGTCGACTTCAAGAGAGGCTTCCACTTCGTCCCCCTTTCAACCTCTGGCTCCTCGAGAGCTTCAGGATGAAGCAAAGTGCCTCCCGTTTAAGTCGCTCCTTCTCCTAGCTCCCTTGCCGGTCCGGAGCTTGGACGCGACCAAAATGGTTGTTCGGTTCCCGTTGCGTTCACCCCCTCAACTTCATGCATGCGAAGCTTGGACGTAACAATAGGAAATAAAAATAAAAATAATCAGAGTTAAATAAGATAAAATCGCACGCAACAAATTTTTTATTGATAAGAAATTCGTATTTATTTATTTATAATTACTTAGAATACGGGCATCACTACGAAATTTGATAAAAATATACTCATTCGACATGTTTTCGCTCAAAATGAAAGAATCTGGCAGAAAAACGTGATAGTATATGCTTCATGAAGCAAACTATTAAATGTAGAGTTGGGCTATGTTTGAAAACATTACTTGAGTGCTCCTATGTATCATTTTATCCTTGCGTTTAACACTGAATAATACAATAAGATAATACACGGAACCACTCACGTAACGTTTACATTACGCAGCTCTAATAACTATAATTTAGGTAAAGAAAACTTGTTTTCCTAAGCTGAATAAACGCTTAAGGCAGATTATCTCATTTTTCTACATTCTCTCATTTCAAGTGGAAACGTATCGAACGAGTATATTTTTATCAAGTTTTGCAATTACATCCATAGTCTAAAGCTACATTCCAAAACATCCTCTCCGAAGAAAATTTTACTCGAAATACTGTAGTATACGTTGCCAAATATCTTGAATAAAATTTTTTTCGGAAAGGATGTTATGGAATATAGCTTAAATAAATACCTTTATTATATTTACATCTTGTTGTTCATGTTTAAATCTTTGCGTAAGAACGATGTCGCTAAAAGTTGGATTAATCCAGCGACAGTGTCGCTGGCGACAAAGAAGTGGGCAAATTGAGGGAAAATTCAGTGATCATTTATCACTGCGACAAGCGTACTTTTATACGGTATTATATACGTTTTATACGTAGGAAATGTAAGAAACCTCTCGCAGCGCCAAATTTTCCAATTCTGCATCTTGGTATTCTCCGGATATTACATTATCCTTATTCAACATTTGGTAAATAACAAGAATGGAATGATACCTGGGTAACACTTGGGTGAGAATCTGAATATAACCCTGAAAATAATTAATTAAGTCTCCAGATAAATACGGAGATTAATATAGTCAGAATATGAATATGTCGAATATGTATACGGAAAAGCGAAAATGTAAATTAAAATAAAAATGGGTACACAAAACGAAATCGGAGCAATGTCTCTGTATGTATAGGGTGCGGCAGAGAAACTTACTTTTTTGAAAAACGCGCCAAACGGCAAGGGGTGAAGGTAGGAAGCTGGGAGGGGGTGCGTCCGAAAGGATAGGTCCTCAATTTTTGTTCCCCCCACAGCCAGTCTCGATCATGCTTTGGACAAGAGAGCATCGCGCGTTTGCCGTCGAGGCATACTTTGGTAATGGCCGCTCCATTGTCGCCACTCAACGTGCCTTTCGAGCGCGCTTCATTATTCCTATGGGGTTATTTGAAGTCTATTGTTTACAACGATCGACCAGAGACCCTAGCTCACCTGAAGACAAACATTCGGAACGCCATCGCCGAAATACCGGTGGACATGCTTCAGAGAGTGACGCAAAACTTCAGAAATCGACTCAATCAGTGCATAGACAACGGCGGCCGTCATTTGATAGATGTAATTTTCAAAAGTGCATGAAAAAAAATTTGATGAGGTTTGATAAAAATGAAACGACTTGAGATGACTGACACTGTCGCAGCTCTCATTAATCCGAATAGGGAATTATCCGTTACATCTTTTATGGTTTAGAAAACGGAGTTTTGGCCATTCAAAATAACATTATGATATTAATAGATCAACAAGGTAATTACAAACTTTTATTTTCTATGGTTGTTTTTAAAAATTGTATTTAATATTTAGGTTATATTCCAAAACGTCTTTTTCGAAGAAAATTTTACTTGATATAATATAGTATATGCGTTACGCATACTACATATTTCGAACAAAATTTTCCTTGAAGAGGACATTTTGGAATGTAGTTAAGAAATGGAAGTAACGTCATTATTTTTTATATTGTAATAACGATTTGCTAATGATGTTGCAATTTTTTATCTTTATAATGATAAGTAAAATGTGTTTAATCTCCTTAAAATTATCATTTTCAATTTCTCTCGTAATTCGAAAATATTTCAAATAATTTATGATTAGATGTCATTGCACAAAAGTAAATATGACACATCATGTTTCGTTCGAGCTGCGATGCGTTTTTTACATTGACATGCGTTTTTTAACTTGATACCCTTTAGTGATAATAAATTTTAATTAGTTTTGATTCAATGTTGAGACGAATTCCTTCTATGTCTTGGGATTACAATATCAAATTTGTTAATCTAATAGTGATTTTTTCTTAGACATGAAGGGATTGATATTTTGAAATTATATTGCTGAGAATGGTTTCAAAGTGAATTCAAACGTACTATTTTTTGGAATAAAGATTCTATTTTCTGGAATAAAGATTTGAGATTGCGTATTAACTACCATACTAACTCTCGCCCTGATTTTTTTGGATTTTTTGTTGTTTATTTTAAGTATAGACTTAAGATGTCGCGAACCAATCAGAGAGCCGTATTAGCATTGTTACGTTCAAATTTCGGAAATAGGTTTAGAAAAAGAGGAAATAAGAAGGATAGAAGGAGGAAGGACGTTAGAGCAGACGTTTTATCTCGCACACATCCGCGTAGAAGGGGAACGAGTCGAACGCACCTAAGTGATTCCGAAACGTAGGCCAACGTCTTGATAAGACGCTATGACAGGTTTCAAGAATAGTGCAATCATAGGTTCTATTTTGGATCAAGGAACTCGGAAGAGGACTGTGTACAATTCTATGCTAGCAGTATATTTGTACGAGGGAGTAATAAAAGATATATGTGTGTGCGTGCGTGTGTGTGTGTGTGTGTGTGTGTGTGTGTGTGTGTGTGTGTGTGTGTGTGTATCTATATTTATTATTAGAAAAATTCAATTAGCTTGTTAACAAATTGTTTAATTTTATACTATACTAGGATCTTACATTTCTAAATTACAAGAATTACAAGAGTATTAATTAATAATTAACTAAACGAATGATGTGAATGTTGCGATGTAGGTAAATGTGTGTGTATTCGCGAACATTAGTGCGGGCCTAAATTATTAAATACAAAAAAAGTGTTGTTAGGGTATGTAGGTATGTGCATGCGCACGTGTGTGTGTATGTGTGTGTGTGTGTGTTGTGTGTTCAGAAGTAAATTGTATTTATCTAATTTTGTTAATTGTACATGAGGAGGAGGGAAAAAATTTGAGAAAAATCAACAAAAACTAAATATGAAAAAGAGGAGAGAGAAAGGTATTTGTTCCGTCGATTCCATTGATTTTGAGAACATTATTTGAATATTTAATAAGACATTATTTAGACCAATGAATTTGCTCTCTTTAGTGAGTTAATTTAATTTCGGAGAAAAATAAAATGATAATGATGATAATAATAAGAGACTTACAATTTTCTGCTATCGGAATGTTTATACCAGGTGTCGGGAACCGAAAAGATAATGATGTTCACTCGATTACAAAGATCGCGCACAGATTCTAATTATATAAACGCGAGTTTGAAATTTTATCATTCTTGCTCTTGTTCTTCATTTTTTACTCTCTTGTTCTTTCCGCTCTCTTGTTTTCCGCGCTTCTTTTTCTTTAGCTCATGTCTCGCGATGTCGCAATTTATATAGACAGTTTTTTGGAGGTAATTCTTTGGTAAGATGTGTCTGGTTGGGAAATTGAGGAATCAGAATCGTAGGATTTTTGTTATCATTTGGTAACAATTTTAGCTAGTCATTGGAAAGTTGCCCTTAAATTGACTCCGCCCACGTTGTAAGTTCTGATTTTCTTCTATTCTTATTGGTGATTTTCGTAAAGTCCGATGTCCACGATGCTAGAAATTGGTCTGAGATCTCAGACAGAGAAAAAATTAATAAATTGCATTTGGACAATTTGATCATATGAACATTACAATTGATTAATTCTTTCTTCATCCGAGGTCTCCGACCGACTTCTAGCATCGTGAACACAAGGCTTAACGGAGGGAGAATGTGTTGTGAATTATCGTTTCTTTCCTTATCATTGTTACAATTGGGAAAAACCGTCTATGTTTTATCCTTGGATTTCGTTAATTGTGAGTCGCAAGTTGTGTTGATTTTTCCCGATATCGGAAGATTAAATTTTATGACCCTGTCTTAAACGTACGCATGGGACTACTCACGAAATATCAGCGTGAGATGATTAAACATTTTTTTCTTTCGAATATTGTGTTTGCGCTGTCATCCTTATTATCGCGGGGATTATTTTGCGATTCGGCTTAGCACCTTGGTACTAACGCGGTACGCCAAAGTTTATTTGACGATTTTCTTTTCCACGACGCTCGAGAGGAGATTTAACGCTTAATTTCCAATACGTTGATGCTATAAAAGTTTTCTTTATCGCGAATTGCTCAATTCTAAATAAAGTATAGTTTTTCGGCTGAAAACTTCCCTCGAATTCGTGTTATCGGTTATTTGTTCGTCCCTTAATATATTGCGAGATGAAGAAATCGTAGAGTCCATCAGACATAACAGCATCTTAAGATATTACTTAAGACGATCTTGAAATAAGAATGGACTATGAATACCGTCCGTAGATCCGGACTTAGGGTGCGATTACATGGAGCGTGGTACGCGGTACGCAGTCACAGTATGTACAGTAGCGCAACTGTTCTGATTTTATGTTGGCCCAAGTGGAGTACGCATGCGTGAAATAAGTAAGTTGCCCCGTCTCTTTTCCTCCTTTTTTTTATTGTTCTCTCTCTTTCTCTGTCTATTTAAATAAGCGTTTCAACGTTCCACTTAAACATTTGTCTTTCAAGCATACATAGTTTAGAGTAGAAATTTAGAGTGAAGTATTATCCATTTGAAATGTTGTGTGAGAAATCTTGAGAGATTGGTCTAATTTTTGTGAAAAAGTGATAAAAAGAAAAAGTGAACAAAAAGTAATAAAGAAAATCGAACAAAAAGGATTTCTTTTTATTTATTATATTTTAAACTTATTTTTTGGACATATAAATTTTTTATATCAGTTTTCTCGTAACATTTTCATAGATATATAATTACATAATATTTCTTTA
>NW_017305377.1:0-289 GCF_001594115.1 Trachymyrmex septentrionalis
CCCAGAGGGACATTTCCCCTCTGGGATAATACAAAAATAAACGGCTAAGCCGCACGCGAAAATATATATATTTATTTATTGCGGGGGACAAAGGCCCCCCTCCCGCATGGGCGTTACAACTAAAGGGCAAGCCCCCCAGCCTGGGTATATCACAATAATCATACCTCCCCGGTTCGCAGGCCGGGGAGGTATATCATCACAGTTGTATCACTCGGCTCCCCCGGGATATCACAGATAAATTGTCAAAGTATAAAAGTCTCGGAGGAGCACGCGCGGCGGTGAGCAATCA
>NW_017305377.1:389-618 GCF_001594115.1 Trachymyrmex septentrionalis
AATATAATAATTTAAAATTTAAAATTAACAATGTACATCGCGACCACATTCACACTCGTTTAAAATACAATAATGTAGACGCGGCATTCACACTCGAACATTCATGGCCCCACAAACAGAAAAAATAAATAAATAGATAAATGAATAAATAGATAAATTAAAATAAAATAAAATAAAATAGATAAATAAATAAATAAAATAAATAGGATAAAATAAAATAAAATAGGTA
>NW_017305378.1:0-14087 GCF_001594115.1 Trachymyrmex septentrionalis
CGCCCCCCTCTAGCCCCATGGGTTAGAACCCGCCTTGTATACCTACTTCGCGCGTTTATTACTAATCCTCGAAAAATCCTAGGAGTGTGTTGAGTGGTACGCAAAAGTTGAAATCCTCGGATGACGGTGTGCGAAATAAGTGCACTGTGCCGTCCTATCCTGCATTTTCTAACGTTATACTCTTGCTAGTGGTTAACGATACGATATTTTTAATCGTATTGGTAATACCAACGTTTCTAGATCTATCGATTTCCACATCGTCTAACTCGTACCGAATCTCATCGAACATGAACGCGACGCAATTATTCGATAGTCGTGGAGGATGTTCTTCGGGTGTGTTTCCATCTCGTTTTTTCGTTGAAAATTTTTCCTCGACGTAGAGAAAACTCTCACTCGGTACCGTGTACAGATCCTGGTGTTGTATAGGTATTCGTATTTCATCGCTGTATTCGAATGTGGTGTTAGCGTATGGGTTGTAAGTGTGAGTCTCGATCTTAACGATACGATCGTCGAAGATAGGCTCACCCCCTATATTTAGAATATCGCGATTCATTTTTCACGACGAATCCCAGAGATCGTAGAAATGCGACGTTCGCAGTGTTCAATCTATCTTCCGTTCCTCTCTGCTTTCTTCCAACGTATCGTTCGGTGAGCAATGATAATTGCGACGTCTGCGGTATGATTGAGGTGAATGTATTCTTACAATCGTGCAACTCGTTTAGAACGAGCATCTTTCGTTCGTGAGCATATTTTTTACCGTCTGCGTCGTATATGAAGTCGAATCGATATCTCTTCTCCACGAAGGTTTATCAATTGTCCGGTTTGATCCACTATACGTATCGTTATATTAGTACCGTTTCTCGCGACGACTGGGAGATAAATGACGTGTGTGAGAGTATCGGACAATTTATATCCAGGTGGAACGTTCACTGCGAATTCGTGTATCGTATGCGCTGGTTTATCGTTGTTGTACGCACCCGAAGTAATGTTGCATTCTATACGAATTATAGTTATATTCATAATGTTTACAAGTTTGTCAGACGCGTACCACTTGTTCGGTTGTATTTCGCGATATTTTGAATAACCTAATAGCGAACCGATGTTATTCGATGTCATAAAATTTATTCAGTACGCACATTTGATCTCGCTTCTCATAGTATTCTCGTTGGCTCGAAGAATCAGTATCTCTTCTTTATGAGTACTATCGTCCCCGTCGAATATCGTCGTCGAATATGTACTCATTGTCATTATTATCGTTAACCGTTCGTCGTATGTGACGAATAGCAGCTCTCAGATACTTGTTTATAGCACTCAATTCGTACGATCCTTCGGGAATCGTGATTATTTTATCGTTGGTATCGAAGTAGAATTTATTATTCGTGGAAGTAACATTCGGTATCGCGTTGTACGTTTCAAAATTCGTAAGACCTAATTCGTATTCACCATTACTTAAATCCAACGCAGGGAAGTAACTCGCCGTGAGGATATGATTGTTCCAGTCAACGTAAGAGTCAACGACATGATGTAATCGAACGTAAACACTCAACTGAGATGACTCACACGACATATTATTAGATATATTTTTTCCTCCAATTTATTTCTCGAAGAAATCGTAGACATAATTGACCACAAATATTCTGATCGAACGTTTGATAAAAGCGATGATTATACGTTACGTTGCTTCCGAGAGAGTGTTCGAGTTCCCTTGATAGTCTAAGATTGCGAAACCATCGAAGTAAACGGCGTTATTTCCTTTTTTCGCATAAGCAACCCAGTGTGTGCCCGCATTTTCCGAATTATCGAGATTTACGATACCGCTTTCATTACGATGCGGTTTTGTCGGTAACGCGTCACGCATAAACACACCTCTGAAGAATGGTAAACGCAAACAATACTCCGCACGGCTCAACTGTTCATTCGTTATGATACCGGAGAGCGGTATTTTAAGAGCCTCTAACGTTTCCTTCCACGATGTTTTTTTTTACCTCTTGCCTTTCTTTTCCCCACGTTTGTAGGGCGCTAGATACAGTCCGCGACCTTCCGTCTGACGTCGAGCGGCTTTGCAATCGCTTACAGCTTTCGCTACGCTCGCTGCTCCACCGATCAAAGATCCGAGCGCACCTAATATTGCTAAAATCGGTAGGAAACTTCCACGTTTCGACTACCGGAAGTAGTCTCTTCATTTTCGTTTTTTTTCTTCTTTTCATACCCATCCCTAATTTCGTTTTTGCTCTTATAGCTGCCCATACAGCGGTTGCGGCAGGTTTCTCATCAAACGTCGAATCACTCGTTCGCGTACTCTTTCGGCGAGAACTCGATCGGCAATGTAACGATCGGCGAGATCGTTGCTTCGCGAATAGGCGATATCATGTTCGCGACACGCCGCGTCTAATCGATTTATACCTCGATCACCACGCGCTAGTCTTTTCGCGAGACGAGTACCGGGTCCACAAAATTGATAATTAAGTATACATATGTACTTCAAACGGAAACGTTTATTGTCTTGTCAAGTAAACCTGCACCATACGCAGTAATCATTCCCTCTCCACGCTATATTATCCCATACGACAGCTTATGTCGCAATTTTTGATAAGTGGTGGCCGTCTATGTGTGTTCGTTGCCACGAACGATTGTAATGCTCTATATACGGACGACAGCATTGCACTTCGGGATCCGTTTTTAAATATTCGGGTAATCGATCCCACATAGCTCCACGTAATTCTCAAATTTCTGTAGAAGAATAATCTTCGGTATGTATTGCAATTGCTCGACGGTAAAATCGAGAATCCCACGTTTATCTGTTAGTAAGAAAAACATTTTTGCGATAACAACGACCGCTCTTTACAGTAAACTGTGCGAATCGAGAGTCTGTTCGGTGATATAAATAGTGCCGAAAAAACTCGCTCTCGTTACGTCGCGTATGCGCGTTACACGAGTAGATGCGATTCGTACGACAATCACGAGTGATAGGAGTGTCGAATCTCGACCGCAAGACGCGACTCATGTCTGATGAAACGTTTGGAGAGATTCGTAGACAGATTCGGCCCTTTACTATCGAATACAATTCGTTGCATCATCTGTGGACCGTCCAACTGTGGTAAAACGAACGCTTTGATAAGTTTGATAGAAAGTCCACATGGTGTACGTTTCGAAAACGTGTATGTGTATTTGAAATCTCTCTTTCAACCGAAATATCGATATTTGGAAGAACTACTCGAATCGATAAATGGTATCAGTTACTACGCATTTTCCAACAATCGTGACGTCATACCACCGAAGGAGGCACTTCCCAATTCAATATTCGTATTCGATGATGTGGCTTGTGATAATCAGAATACTATTAGAGAATATTTTTCTATGGGTCGACATACGAACATTGATTGTTTTTATTTCTGTCAGACGTATGCAAAAATACCGAAACATTTGATACGCGATAATGAAAATTTTTTAATACTATTCAAACAAGATGGTACTAACTTAAAACACATTTATGACGATCACGAATACTGATATATCGTATGAGAATTTTTGTACGGCACGTTGTGCCATTTATGTTGGCAACACAAATACGGTTTTGTGGTAATAGACAAAGATAGCGCATTACGCAACGGTAGATACAGGCGAGGATTCAATGCGATTTCGCTGTAGTATAAAAAAATCATCTGTAGTGTTTTGTGAAAAAAATGAACAATACTTCTTTGACATCACGATAAGATAGTCAAAACGAAAAGTATCTCTGAACAGAAGAAAATTGCGAAACTGATCGCGAAGACACACGCGTCGATTCGTAAGAAACACAGAGCATTGAAGACTGGTATAATGGAGAATGAGATCGTTCTGGAGAAACAATTAAAACCTATTATCGAACCGTTGAAACAAATTGCTGGAAACACTGAACGTGGAGATAAATTATTTGAAACTAAGTTTATGGAAAGTAAGCAAAAGAATAAACGTGAGTACAGCTATGAGTAGGATGATGATAACGATAACGACGACGATGATGATAATGCAATTCCAACACAAATTACTCCCCAGCGTCTTCCACGGAACAAACAAATAAAAAAGAAACGATCAAACGTCATGCCTGATTCGTCCATAATTCATTCCACACCAATAGAATCCACACCAACAACAATAACAACAACAAGAACAACAAGTAACTCCTTTTGATTTGCAGGACGAAGAAGTTTTTAAAATCGGTAATGATCTATCGCTTGAAACGTCTGTCAGACAGGTGTTGAGCACACCTCAAGATCATCATAGATTGTAAAGTCAGTTAGAACCGTTAGGACAAGTATAGTGAATACTCTTTTAACTGGTAATGCAAGAAACGAAATTGATCTTGTCTACGGTGTTTATTTTGATGAAAACGGTACGATGTTAGGTATTGAAAAATTTGACGTAGATACGGACGACACTATAATCATAGACGGAGTGAGGTACAAAGGTACACCAGGTCTATACGAGCTGATCTTCAAGAAAATTCCAAACGACGCTATCTACACCGAGAATGATAAACAAACGTACAAACATATATTATTGATAACGAATGCTCACAGACGTGACAATGCCAGAATGCCTATTAAAAGTAATAAGGGACATAAATACAAAAACATTATCGCCCCGTTCTTAGTTATTTATAAAACCAGTGGTACGGGTTCAGGTATAAAGAGAAATATACCATCCGCTGCGAAATTGACTGACAATGAAAACGATTACTGTTTGAGATTCCGTCAGCTCGCTCAATCATACCGTTGTCGCCATCTCACGGTCGCCCGTGAAGCCCAGGGGGACAGCTCGAGCAGCCGTGCGATGGGGTGTCGAGAGCGGGACGGGGGGGGGGGCAGGGGAACCTCCGGGCCGGGTTCGCGTGAGAACTTTTGGACGGGTCGTGTCGCCGGCGCGCACGCGCTCTCAATTCATTCGTTCGTTAACGCTCACTGTGAAAGGAATCTCTCCAATAAACTGCTCTAAGTGTGATCTCGATTAAGAGTCAGCTCATTACAACCTGTGCATTAATTAGGACTGCTCATGGTTCTGTGCAAGTGCTTCTCAGCATTAGAGTGCTTGCACGATTGTAGCCGGTTACCCGGCTCAACGGGCAGTACATTGGATCGGCCTTGCGCGAATCATCAAACTGCTCAATAGAATTGCTACTCTCACAACTGTGCAAATACTGTAAATAACTCTGATTATTAAGTAAACCCTCTTTTTTTGTAAAAGTGCCTGCTCATTTTCCTTCATCCACGCTGTATGTCTTTCACATTGTTTACGCCGCGCTCATATAGAATTTCTCGAACGCTCTATCTCCGTTGCTGAGTCGGGTGTAAGAGAGTTTCCCGAACAATTACGTTCATTGGGACGATCCCAACGAGTTAGTGGATCGTCTTCAATTGCAGATATAGTATACAATATCGCTAAGTTTCCTAACTACAAAATATATTCTTCCTAATTGCGCTGTAACTTGGGAGTTCTCCCTTTCTTTCTTTGGGGATTATATAACTACAATTTCTGTCCTTCCTCAAAATAGATCTGTTTGAAATCCTACTAAGTTTTTGTTCGTGAAGATTTGATATCTATTCATTTCCTTACTCCTTCATGAATTTCTTCCAGCTTTGTTTTTACTTTTCCCAAGTAATTTTCCGAAGAACCAATCTCCTCAGTTTTTGATGGATTACTGCGTAACAAATTAGTCGGTAGACGGAGATCTTGAGCAAAATAAACCTCCGCTGGAGTCATTCCAGTTTCGTGTTTGGATGATATGTATGCCAACAGATAGGAATCCACCGATCCCAGTCTTTTTGATTTTTGGAGATGAATTTTGCTAAATAGAGTTCAAGATGGTTTGATGCTGACGTTCTATCTGTCCGTCCGACTGTGGATGCAAAGCGGTTGTCTTCGTTTTCTTTATCCCTAGTAAACGTGACAGTTCGCGAAAAATTTTCGATTCAAAATTCCTCCCCTGGTCAGTATAGACTTCTAGAAATACTCCGTGGCTGAAAATAATTTGATTTAGAAAGGTTTCTGCTATAATTTTAGATCTGACATTCTTTAGCGGGAAAGCTTCTACCCACTTAGTAAAACAGTCGACAGCGACGAGCAAATACCTATTTTCAACAGAAGTTTTATTGATAGTGAACCGAGAACGTCCAATTTGAACTCTTTCAAATGGAGCTCCCACATTATATGTCTGTAAAGATTTTCCTTTATCGGGAGGATCTTTTTTAGCTAAACAGAAACACGTTTTGCATCATTCTTCTTCATCCTGTTTACATGTCGCCCAATAAAATCACCTCTATACTTTGTCAAACGTTTTATTGATGCCAAAGTGCTCACCTACAGGAGATTTATATAGCTCTTCCAAAATTTGTGCTATAAGCTTTCTGGGCACAATTAATAGGAAGATCGTTTTCTTCAGATTAGGGGCCTCTCATTTCTTGTAGAGCACACCGTCCTTAATTTCGAGAGAATCAATAGGACTAATACACCTTGGTAGAAACATCCCTTGCCGCTACTTCTTGCTTCTCATGAAGGACGATCTCATGCCCTCTTCTTTTTTTGATAAAAATAAGCAAATGCAGGGATCTTCCATTTGCTCTTTACGTCAATTTAAGTGTCTTCTGCAAAAACCATTCTTCTAACATAACTTTTCTGTTTTGCGACTTCTTTTAGTTCCACGTTAGCACAATAGCGACACTGATCACTCGCGCAAGGCCGCCTCGACAATTCGTCCATGTTTTTATGAGAAAGATCTTTACGATAATCAATCTCAAAATCGTATTGTTGTAGTCTTTCCATCCAACACGCCAATTGTCCTTCTATTCAATTGTCTTTAAATGACAACAGCCATTTAAGCGAAATGTGATCCGCCCGAATTAGAAACTTACATCCATACAAATAATGATGGAAAGATTTCACTAATCGTACTAAAGCTAAAAGTTTACACCGCGTGATGCAATAATTTTCTTTGGTTTTACTTAATGTTTGACTAAAATATGCAATCAATCTTTCTATATCTTGCTTCTGCGATAGGACTGCGCCAATTCCCTCATTTGAGTTGATACGCGTCAGTATCTAAAATAAATTCCCCTTCTGTTTCAGGGAATGCTAATATCGGCGGAGAAGTTAAAGCTCGTTTTAAATCGTTAAAAGAACTTTGATATTTCCTTTCCCAAACGAACTTAGTTTGATTTTCTGTTAATACAAAAAGTGACTTTGCCAATGAAGAGAATCCTTTTACGAATTTGCGATAATATGAACAAAATCTAAGGAAACTCCTTAAATGTTTTTTATTTTGAGGGATTAGTCCTTCACAGCACTTATTTTCTTCGGATTTGTAATAATGCTCTTCGCTGATATGATGTGACCTAAATATTTAACTTTTTTATTAAAGAAAACACATTTTTTTGGATTAATTTTCAAGTTTGCTTCCCTCAAACGATAGATAATCTTTTCTAGGTTTAACAACATTTCTTCAAAACTTTTACCAAAAATAATCACATCATCAAGATAATTACTAAGCAAATTTTGAAAAGATAATCTTTCAAAATCTGCTCCATTGTATGTTCAAATGTAGCGGGGGCATTACAAAGATCGAAGGGCATAACTTTAAACTGCCACAATCCGTTACCAATTGAAAAAGCCGTCTTTTCTTTATCTTCTGAACGAATTTTAATTTGCCAGTATCCACTTTTCAAATCCGAGATAGAAAATCAATTATTATCTGAGTAGTTGATCGAGTATATCATCTATCCTTGGTAAAGGGTAAGAGTCTTTTATCGTAATTGCGTTAGTTTGCGATAATCCACACAGAATCTTATTATACCGTCCTTCTTTTTAGTAGTACCACTAGTACCACTGGTGAGGTCCATGGACTGGTGGATTCCTCAATTACTCCTTGTCTTTCCATTTCCACAATAATTTTATCCACCACTTTTCTCATTTGCAAAGGGATACGATGAAGTACCTGCTTGATGGGAGAAGAATCTTTCACATTAATAACATGTTCTCCAAATTTACAATTCCCCGCAGTAACATCATGAGAAAATACATCATAAAATTCGTTCAAAAAATTGGCAAAGTTTTTTTTTTCGAGATTCCCCAAACAGCGCAAACTCTCCTCAAAAAGCGTTACCAAATTCGATGGAACTCCGCAATACTATCTATGCAAGCGCATTTGAAATCAGTATCAATATCAGAAACTGATCCGAGAAAAATGCAATCAAAAATATTTTGTAAATTAAGTAATTTAAGAAAGTCGGCACCCAAAATACAATTATCATTTATTTCGGCTATTAACATTAGTATCTCAACACAGTATTTTGCAAGTCGAACTTTTATTATGGTTTTGTATCTAATTGGTACTTGTTCCCCCGTAGGGTATTTAACATTACAGTTGTCAATTATACTCGTAATTTTCAGTTTATACGATTCAATAAAATTATTATTTATAATGGAAATATCAGAGCTCGTATCAATTCTAAGAAGACAAGGTTTATCATTTACTTTGCCTTCATAACAAAAATCTTTCACATTATCTTAATTCTATTCTTCCTGAAAGAACATTGGTTAATACAACATATAAGGACAAAAATTAATACATCGGTTATTAAAATATTGTTTATTTTTAGTAGAATAAGAATACTTTCTGAAAGAATGTAGATTAGCACAACAATTATCATAGCAAATACATGGCTTATTTTTAGTGTCACCAAAGCACAAGCCATTCAAATGGTAAATATTTTTCGGGAATTTTTTTATTTCAGTCGAGCTTTTTCCGTAAAGCTCAATTGTTTCCTGTTTCCCATTTTGCCAGGACACTCAGAACGGAAATTCCCCTCCTTTCTACATTTTCAATATGCTTTCCCCTATTATTTCCCCTCAAAATTTTTATTCTTTGGAAATCTTTTAAATTTATTTCCATAAATTTGTTCCCATCTCTGTCTTTATTTTTTTCTTTAGTTTGATTCTTTTTTTTTTAAATAAAATCATTTCTTTGTTTTGTTTCGAAATTTAAATTATTTTCTTTTTTATGTTGAAAATTATTTTCTTGAATCAATTTAATTGCCTTCCCTCTTTTGATTGTTGTCCTTAACGACGTTATCCCCTCCATTTGGAGAGCCCTTTGTACGAATCCTTTTTCCGAATCGAAAAGAGCGGAAACAAATTGCGCACCCAACTTTTCGCGAACTGAATCGGGACACTCTGGATATGCTAACTGTTATAGACTTTCTATGTCCCCCAAAGAGGTGATATTTTCTCCGAATTTTTGTTTTCTATTAATAAATTGCGAATAATAGTTTTATAACGAATACGTCTCTCCAAAACGCATCTCCAATTTCGACTTTATCTCTTCGAATTATAGGTTCTCTAAATTTTGCATGCTTTTCAAAACTGCACGCGCTTTGCCTCGCACACGATACCAAGACAGCGGTCTTTATTTCCTCTTTCCAATGGTTTGCACGGGCGATGAGATTGAATTGCGCCAAAAACTCGCGTAAAGGCGCGCCTCCGTAAGTGTCGGATTTCAGTTTTATACATGCCTCCCCGCGAAGCAATGCAGACGGATCGATACTCTCGACCGAATGCGCAGACAATATATAATGATTCACAATATTTGTGTATCCAGCGACATTTACATCGGAGTTAATAAAGTTAACAACGCTCGCGATAGGATTCATGTGATTGACAGTGCGGAATCAGGAAAATTGACAACAGTCGCGACAGGATTGGCATGCATAATGTCACTCGAGGCAACAACGGAATGACCATCGACGCGGGAGGGTGGATTATTATTGGAAATATTATTAGAGACTTAGCTGAATTGCAGGAATCCTTCGCAGTTTTTTCTGAAGTTGCGCAATCTCGATATCCCTTTGATGCAATCGCCGCAAATTCCTCCTGTCATTGCTGCTGTTGTGCACCCTCTGTGTCTCGCTGTTGCAACGTTTTCGTAAATTCGGCTCTTGAACGACGTTGTTTCTCGCGCAGCTGTTGTACCTCTCGTAGTACAGCTTGAAGCGTCGATGCGACGGAAAAAGCTTTCTCTGAAGCTACTCGCTGAACTGTCGCTTTCATCGTTTCCAATTCTTTGTGCTGACGTTTCCTCTCCATTTGGGCTCTTTTTCTCGTAATGATTAGCAAACGAATCATTATACGATTCCGGACAAGCCCCCAAAATGTTACGTCCGGGCGTCCGGCTCACGGAGACGTTCTCGCGTACGTGTTCACTCCTGCCCGCAGAAATGAACAACACGGATATAATAGAAAAAAACAAGAAGATTTTATTGTGAAATGAACACAGAACACAGTTTCATGTAAAGCTCAGATCACATGAACGAAGAGAAGATAAGCGAATCGAGAGACATGTTCGAGCGCAGCGACGGCTCACATCTAAATCTGCCGATTTTGTTAAATAACGGAGCCACATGTCACTGAGCAACGCGACTTTCAGAACTTCATGAGTGGCGATCTACGATGTTGGCACGGCACGGGCATAACAATATTATACGATGTTAACATTCGTTTCTACAATAGATATAAAATATATTTTTATCTCTTTTATTATTTATGATAATGTGACAGCAAGTCGTAGTTTAGTTGGAAGTGGCGTTCGAATGCTTCTTTTTATCAAATAAGATTGTAGATCTACTAGAATATTGGCTGTTTCGGCCACATCCGAAATAAGGAAAAAAAATTCTTCGTGATCCGTTTGTTTAAGATCTTTCATTAAATTAATATAAAAACCAAGTGAAGCTCGATTGCGCACATAATCGATCGGACATAGCAGTATCTCCCAATTAGACATGCATCCGATCGGACACACAGCGTTGCATTAGGATACGGACTCGATTGCATCCGGACCTGATTGCACACAGATCCGATTGCACACGGATCCAATTGTGCATAACCCGATTGCACACAAACTCAATCAGACGCAATAGTAATCAAAAAAACGGGGAAAATATTAATAGATGATGAAAAAACATAAATAGTGTTTATACGAGGGTCGTTTGAAAAGTCCGTGCAAAGTCAGAGACATGACACTACTGGCGCGTATCAAGGTTAGATTTAGTTAGTAGCATCTCTTGGAGGAACACACACCAAGTTACAGCCAGATCGGTCTATTTGTTTGTGTTTGGCATTCATTTGAATCGAGGAAGTCGAGGGGGGTTTGTTTCTGCAATCACGTCCTCGTTTCCATAAAATCTTTTTCCCGCCAGCCATTTCTTCATATTGGGGAACAAATAGTAGTCCGAGGGACACAAGTCTGGAGAGTAGGGGGGATGTGAGACGAGTTGGAACCCTAATTCCATTAATTTTGCGACCACAACTGCTGAGGTGTGAGCTGGTGCGTTATCGTGAAAATCACTCGACTTCCTCAATTCAAATGAATGCCAAACACAAACAAATAGACCGATCTGGCTGTAACTTGGTGTGTGTTCCTTCAAGAGATGCTACTAACTAAATCTAACCTTGATACGCGCCAGTAGTGTCATGTCTCTGACTTTGCACGGACTTTTCAAACGACCCTCGTATATCCAGAAGCAACTCTCATCCTCCCTCCCCCCTGCAAAGGGCGCATAATTCTATAATTATACTGTTGAAATTAGAAAATCTGTCATGTAGACAGTGTGGGGTGTACAGACTAGTACTTATTAATTCCGAACCAAAAAAAAATAACATCCTAATCGCTTAGGGCCTAATTGCTCAGAAGTTGCAGTGTCTGCTTGAAATATTTCTAACCCATGAAAACAGTAAGGTGTGAGAACAGTCTGTGTGTAATCGGGTCGGAGCATGGGCAATCGGGTCAGATAATTTCTGATGAAATGTTATAAAATCTAAAAAATTTAAAATTATACAATATTTTTTTTAAATTATGGGATGAGAAATTTCAAAATATTTTAGAATTTACTTGTATGAAAAATTCTGAGAGAAAATGTAAACTTTCCGAATATTTCTGAGTATTTCTGAAAAATGTTCCAATTTGTATAAAAATTATAAGAAAAATTTTCACTAGGGGAACATTTCATGATCTACTAATTGCATTTCTTTGACCAGGTGGTTATAGACACCCTGTAACAATTATTGTTTTTTTGTGAATATGTATTGGGCGCATCCACATTCTATGACGAACTTCTTCCTCTTGATATACCATTACTTTCCATATTCCAAACAATCGTAGTATGTGACGTCATCTAGCTTTTCATTGTTAAAGTGTTTGCTTCATCTTCTTCCACTTTTGCTATCGATTCCATATTATAAATAATATTACGTCAGGATGTTTAAGATTTGTTCCAACACACTCCAATACGTTCGCGTCACCGGAACCAATATGGTGACTAGATGTTCGCGGCGCATTAGGAGCATACTCTAAAGAGCAATTAAGAGCACGCTCCATTTACTTTACCTCTGAAGGTGGTGCAGTTGGAGTACGTTATGCGTAATGATTGAGAATGTGTAGTGTTGAGAGAAGTATTTCATGGTTCTTACAGATATCTTAACCTATGTTCTGTAGTCAACTTTAAATTAATCTTCGGTCCATCAGGCAGAGCGACGCTTTTTTTGGCAGATTTGTTTGTTTCATGTAAAAACACAGCTTAATTTCAAAATCGGTGAGGAAGACAAAATTCTTGAGCATTATGCTGATTCTACAATGAGTCGGTAGTCGGAAATTTTAAGTTTTAACCAGTTTTAATCTAAATAGGTGACTATGATTTTTTGCATCTACTAATTGTTAATTGTACAGCGAGTCATTTAGCTAATGATTTGATTAATGGGAAAGAATAAAGTTGAATTTGATCAGTCTTAAGAAAATCGGTAGTCTTAGTCATATGTTACAAGTTGGCCAACTCCACCGATTCATCGATAAGACTTAGGACTACCGACTACCGACTCATTGTAGAATGAGCTTTACCCTCGTAATATTTTTATTATGTAATTAATAATTGTATAATTTCTTGTATAATAATAATAATTATTATTAAATAATATAATAATAATTGTATAATAATAATGAATGCTATACTATAATTAATGATCTTCTTGTTATAGTATATAGTAATCTGCAGCAAAAGAAACCATTAATAAAGTTAATTAAAAAATTACAATGATACATCCTACAAGTCCTAGTTCTTCAACAAGTTTCACAATTCTAAAGATTTCATCTGCAAATTTTGGGCATGCAAATGATACCTAAAACGATATCATTTAAGCTCCAAACTCTTGCCTCTTCTTCTCTTGTAACTCTCACAATAGGCTCGCACACACATTATCTTACAAGTGTACCATTGAATTTATTATTGAATAAGTCAAATTCTTTCAAAATCCAGATTCAGACTGTAACTTATGAGATTCCTTTTATTACAGTTCCTATAATAAGCTCTATGCAGCACATACCTGCAATTGGATTCTTCGATTATAGATTCAGATGATGACAAAAAAATACTTCTGTTTTCAACAAGGATGGCCATTTTATTTGGGATCATAAAACTACAATGTTGTTTTTCACAGAATATGAATAGCATGAAAAAAGCTGCAGAAAAGAAAGTATCAAAGTAAAGAGGCTATGTTTCAAGCAATAGAGTCATTTGAAAAAAAAAGAGTTACGTAAATGCTACTAAACATTACATAAAAAATAAATTTAAATTGTTAAAGAAAAAATAGGACAAATACATTCAAAGGACTATGAGAAAAACTACTTCTGGGAGAGGCATGAAAGTTCTTTTATATGAAAAGTAAGTTTTTAGTTTTCTGTTTTCTATATCTGACTGACACACGATATATTTTTTTCTACTGAAATGCTTGCGTTTTAATAAATTACTGGAATTGTTCTACACAGAACACAGAACTTCTAATAATTTATTGAAACACAATTGGCAGAAAACACATTATGTACTACAGGCTTTATTGTAAATATGATATTTTTTAACTGAATACTTACAGTTAATTAAGTTACTGAGTATTTTTCTTTTTCTTTTGTGTTATTTTCACTGTATCCTATATATTTAATGAATAATTAATGGAATATATATTTGTCCTTGCAGTGAAATGATAAGTATATTTGGAAAAAATCACAGTGAAATGTC
>NW_017305378.1:14187-16212 GCF_001594115.1 Trachymyrmex septentrionalis
TCACAGTGGAATGTCACCTTTTGTGGCTGGTCGCAAAGAAATTGTTTCTCAACAAGAGATTTTGCAAAAAGTCAGTCAAACTTCATCTGAGTAAGTAATAATTATGGATTGGAAATTATTTTTGCTATTACTTTTATAATAAATAATTTGGTAATAATGTTGCAATTTTTTTATAATGGTAATGGTAACTAATTAAAAGCTAAAGTTGGAAAAATCTCTTTCAAAAAATAACTTATCATTATGCATTATTTATTGAAAAAATGAAAAATGTAAAAAAGTCCATCAGAGCCTACATCAGCTATTCGGATGCATAGAAAATTCTTTATTTTCGTGTGAATGTAAACAAAACCCCCTTACAATCCCCTTTATATCACTTTTATTAGAAAAGATCAAAAAATTTTAAAAGTGGGCCAAACAAATAGATGTTTGAAGACGCGCATAAATGAACATAGAAGTCATATCAATTGGAACACTATACAGCATTCCGTAATAACAGAACACAAAATCAGTCATCCACATAATTTTGATTGGGAAAATGTCAAAATATTAGACGAGGAAAGGATACTTAATAAAAGTCTGATTTCGGAAGCGATTCATATAAAGCAACAGAAACAGAGTTTGAATTTATAGAATGATACGTATTCTTTAGACCCCTATATATGAATTTGTTTATGGAATTATGACGTTGTTTTTACCCCCTTTTGTTCTTATTTTTATTTTTATTTCAATAACATGACTTTATTATTTTGACTCTCATGTATATAATTTCGATTTATATTTTATATTGATAAGAACCCGAATTTAAAGATCAAAACGTTTATTTTATCTTCTGTCGAAACCTTTACATCGAGTCGCGAGAAAACGTTTACATGTAAGTTGATATAATTAAAATTTAGATAAATGATTTTAATAATTCTCTAATTTTTCGCTTTTCATGTTTCTTTTGAATGATTACATAGCAAATCTGACAATCTGATGAGTGATGTGATTCTACTTATTGACGCAATGTAAATATATGACTTTGGTTTTACTTTATGTAAGTTTTTTATATTATTATTGTATAAGTTAATATTTTTGATAATCATTGGGCTATTTATTACATAGCTAATTTGGCATTTGGATAAAGAAGAACGAACTGAATTGTCGGGAATCATCAACTTTGCGTTACTTATGTAATTTCTATTTCTATTTTATATTATAAAAATCCGAATTGAAGGATCGAAACGTTTATTCGTTTTATTCGTTTTATTACATTCACACGAAAATAAAGAATTTTCTGTGCGAACAGCTGATGTAGGGTCTGATGAATTTTTTCACATTTTTCACTGATAGATTCTTTCGAACCTCATTTTATATATTTATTGAAAAAATGAGTTATTTTTTTCAACAAATAATGCATAATAATGACAAATTACTTTTCCAAAGTGATTCCTAACCTTAGCTTTTAATTAGTTATTGTTACCATTATAAAAAATTGCAATATCATTACCAAATCATTTTTTATAAAAGTAATAACAAAGTGACTTTTTATCCCTGATAATAATTATCTCTTTAAGATGAATGTTTTTTCAAACTGCATTTCTTCAGATAAATAGTTAATGTTTTTTGTTATAAGAATGTAAATGAGGAACAGTCTTCTATCGAAATATATTCGCCTCTTTCGCTATCGACGATTAGCAACAAACCTTCATCATCAGCGAATAGCATGTTACGTCCGGACCGAGGTTTTTATTTCCCGATATTTTATTTCCTGTTTTAGGGTCAATGCATCGAAGCAATTTACCCAGGGATTAGGAGATCAAGTGTGCGTTTTAGGATTGTTCGGTGGGGAGAGTAGGATTGTTGGTATGGAGGGTGGTTTCAAACCCGGTGTGTGCCGAAAAGCTCGCGAAGTTTATAAGCTAGTCTTCGCGGATCACTCTTTTGAATTGCTCGATAGTCGGGGAATTGATAATTGGTCTCCAACGGTTGGAGTAAATACCCGTTTTCGTTAGGCGATGTTACCGCGTTGTTCTGGGTTAATAA
>NW_017305378.1:16653-21611 GCF_001594115.1 Trachymyrmex septentrionalis
CTGTTCGATAATTCTCTGGACTCAGCGGAAAAGATTGTCGGTTAGATGTATTTTGTCTACGCGGCGCATAAGGCGTACTACCGCGAGCTGTCCGTGTCCTTCGAGCGTAAAAGAGAGAAAAGGAGCCGAATAGGCCTTTTTTTAGAAAGAGACGGTTACAAGGCCTAAACTATAGATATTAAACTATATATTTATAATAAAAGGCAGAGGGTTTTGTCAGGATATAACAAGCAATAAATCATTCACGACAAGTAACAATTGTTCATCTTTCATAAATATGAAAGCAAAAGTACGAGATGGCAAATTGGCACTTACTCTACAATCAGTTAAGGAATCAATCTGTATTATATTTAAAAAAGAAGGTCAAACAAAATGCACGCACAAAAATGTTGATAGAGCTTCAAAAATGTAATGAATTACAAAAAGAGTTAAATATTATAATATTATCTTGTAAAAGCAACTTCAGCTACTAGAGAGAATAGAAAAAAAATATACTCAAAGCAAACAGAATTATCAAATAAAGAATTATTATAAGAAATTTATCATTATAAAGACTGAAAATATTGATTACATTCACAGTTTATGAAAATGTTGATTTTGTTTGAAATGTTTATTTAACAGAAAAAGAACTATTGAGTGAATTATAAGACTTTAAAAATATTTGTTGCTTTCATATTAAGTAATGTTGGCTTCGCTTGAAATATTTATTAGGTTATAAAATTTTTGTGAAAATATTTATTTTCTCAAATTGCACGCTAATTACAAATTAAAACACAAGATTGTTTTAATATACTTTTACTTGTTCAATTACCTTTGAAACAGTTGTTCGACACAGTTCGTCTCTGAGATCGCGACCACATCGATCATCAATTGGATCTTCAGATCTTTCTGCTACCAGATGGTGTAACAACGCTTGTGCATTTATATCAATATATTTGTCTTCAGGTTCTTCGGATTCTTCCATGTATTTCAGATCTAACAATAAGTCAAATTGTGAAGGATGCAGCAAACCAGGATGAATTTAACAATAAATTCTATATTTCTCAGTTTGAGAAAATATATTTGTCTGAAGTACTTCAGCTCTCCAAATCCATGCTCCACGGAGATTCTGCACTGGCTGTGCGATTAAAATTTCTTTGAGCCTGCATTAAATGTCCGTTATCTCGATATGGAGTAATTAATTAAGGCAGGCATGGATAAGGAGTATTCACCAAGAAATATGCTTCCATCTGAAATAAAATTGCATTTGAAAATAACAACAAAGATTAAGGCTGACACCCCATAAAGCCGAAATTTACAGCAAGATGAAGACCAATCACAATCGCAGAAAAGAAAGCAGAGTTATGATTGATCATGCTGTTCTGTTTCGCTGTTAATTTCTGTTCACGGAATACCAGCCTAAATATGTGTGATAAAGTATACGTACTCATGTATTTTAATGGAATTGAAAAGCAAAGGTATTTAATCAAAACATAATTACAATACAATAACTGACGAATGCGTTTATACCTTGACAAAGTGCTGGCAAGTCTTCAGCCAAACTAGAAGTACCCTCGCATTATGCACTGAGCCAGGATATCCAACAAACACATCTAAAAACTTTTTCTTCTCATTAACTGTCCCCTGCATGTGTATAGAAAAATAATGCTTTCTGTTGATGTAGACCACTGAATCTTCAGAAGATTTATCGATACGGATATATGAATCATCAATAGATGCTGCAATCGAAAAGAAACACATTAAATGAGTTAACATTACACACTAGATTACAAATATATTAATCCATATTAAATATATCGAAGAAAATTCAGATTTTTACTAATTACTCCTGGAAAATCGTTATTTTCGAAATAGTGCCTTGCGTTCTTTGCTTCTCTGCCTCAGATAACTTCATTCCTCATTTCGTATAAAAACTGTGTGACCATCCGTAACATTGATTCAAGAATATTAAAAGAGATATTGAATCTATCAGCAACTCTGAAGCTCGCACTTTGATGTCCAGCAAACTATAGAAAGGTGAAGATGTATTTTCCCGTTGCAAAAAAACAGATGATTTTATTATTAAAATCATCATATTGAAAAACTCATTGAAAATGAATGACGTTTTCAATAGTATTTTATAGCAAGCTGAATGAATTTTTGCCAATGGTAATATTTTATCACTGAGAATTTTATCACTGGCTAGTAATGTTTTCAATGGTACATTAATTTCATAGTTTTATTGCTAGAATGAGTATTATTATTGATTAATATCTTATTCCAGAATGCACATCATAAAATTATGATAAAAAAAAATTTTTCCCTAAGTTCGGGAACTAATTTTATAGTGCTGCGAAGCGGTCATTCATCCGGTTACATACTGCCGTATCCTTGACTTCTGAAATCGTATGGAAACCGATGTATTTAATGATACGAATACCTATATAATTATGGATGTATAGCTATGATACATCTGTTCAATATATGGTCCTGGTAGAAATTTGTCCAGTTTAACTAAATTGTAAGACAGCAACACGAACATGTGTATAACTTCCGAAATCGTAACGTTTCAAAAGGGTAGGGAATATTGTCAGGATCAATGCAAAGGAGGGATAATCTATGAACTCGTTGGAAAGAAAGGGCGTATAACACTAATGTCGTGTACAACGATATTAACTAACGAGATCCTTTTATTGTCAAGTCTGGTAACGGACTGTGTCTTGTACAAACGCATCACTACGTATCTCCCCTTCTACTCCATTATCGCAATTCACCCAATCCCGAAAGGGTATCGTCGACAGGCCAATGACAAGGCCAATCGTGTGCGGTAATGGCGGATTGATCGGAACAATTAGTATGCAGTAAACAGTATGCAGTACATGTACAGTGTTAATACATTGTACTATAATGTACACTTTTTGTACTGCTACCATATAGTTACGCCGTACACCGCAATCTCGTGGCAGTACAGTAACAGTACGATAGCGATATTTTATGCGAGTATCGTGAGATATCGCACACTTGGTTATCTGGAGTAATATTTTAATATTGAAAATTTTATCACCGGTCAGTGATAAAATCTTCAGTAGTAAAATATTGCCATTGGTAAAATTCCATTGAAAGCACTGAATTGTATAAATGAGTAGGAATGACATTCCTATGCGAATGATATTCCTATTGACAATAATCCAATAGCAAAATATCATACCACTGATCGAATGATATTCCTATTGATGCGTATCCAATAGTAACTAATATACCATTAGTCGAATGATATTCCTATTGGACTACATCCAATGATAAAATATTTTACCATTGACCGAATGAGTTTCTTATTGAACGCTTCAAGTAGTAAAATCATTTGATAGTGATAATGTCGTTGAGTTCGTATAATTTTATCATTAGTTCAAATGATTTTACTATTGATCTGAATGATAACCATTGACACTTTTCGCGACAGGTTTCGGCAGAAACAGCCTCCATGTCCTATGCAACAAATCCTCCATGTCCTATGCAAAATATTGATCAAACTTCAAAATAAAATATTGTTAGTATAAACCTATCTGATGAAATAGAACCAGTATTTACTTTCCAAATTTTTTAAATGTGGCCACTGATTAAATTTGTCAATCATGTTCATTACAAGCATTCGCTTTAATCTATAATGCATAATAAATTTCCTATCTGAATATTTTCAACATAGCAGGTATGCCTTTGCCTTCTTTGAACCAAACCGTTTATAAACTCAGCAACTACGTTAACAGCAATATCTGTAAATACAAATTATATAAAATCAAAGCATCAATTACACAAGACGAATTAAAAATAAAACTAACCTTTAGAGAAACAATGTTTGTTATCATTATGCATTATTTATTATATTATCAAATTATTTATGTAAATAAACGGCAAAGTAACGTTTTCTAATCCTGTTCGTTAATACTCACTCTCTATTTCGTCGTCTTTCTCAAGCATAAAATTATGTATAGCAAAAAGTAGAAAATTTTCGAGAAAATAATTAATTTCGTTAATGATTCCAAAACGAAAATCTCTAAACAAAAAATCTGAAATCCATTTCTAATAGAAGTAATGGCTGCAAATGGCTGATAATGGCTCCTGCACAGGATCATGGTAGTGTTACATCCCGATAAAATCCTCTCTTTCTTTATTATAAATATATGATTTATATCTTATCTTTATCTTATCTCTAGTTTAGTATTTTGTCTTGGTTTTGATATTTTGTCCCTATTTTATCTTTATTTCGAAACCTTATCATATTGAAAAATAAAATATCTTTTATATATTGTAAAATTCTTTTCCCTTTTATAGGAGGGTATATTTAGTTCCTTTATTTAAACTAACAGATAGCTTACGTTTGTACCCTTATGCGTCACATAGATAAAGAATATCTATTCTACAATTTTTTTCTTTTTTTTTGAAGGCCCTTTTTCTAAAATAATAATTAAATAATAGCATATATGCCTAATAATTAAGTAGTATTATATTATATATTAAGACCTTCCCGAATATGCAAGGATGAATATCTTTATTTTATTCCCTTCTTTCTCTTTTTCTTTTTCCCAATAAAATTAAAACTAATTTAAAATTTAGAATATATCATTACTTCACTTTGCACAAGGATGTTAATTAAGAAAATCGAATTTTTATTCTTAACATAAAACCTAGATTCATAGTGTCGAGAGTAGGACTTACGCGGAGACTTGCTATCTTATCTTAAGAAAACAAGTGGAAGTATAAGCCCTACCAAATCTTGAAGAGTGTTGATTGGTCCTGGGAAGACACCCCCACACTCTTTGTCAGAATATAAAAGAACTCTAAAAGGTAGTCAGCCAGTAGTAGAAAAATATAATAATCTCAGAATAGAATCCGTCACGACAGTCGCCTTCGCATCATCACAAGTAGGAACTATATTCGCACTCCTTATATAAGTTATCTCACGTTTTCTTCCAATATATATA
>NW_017305378.1:26654-33391 GCF_001594115.1 Trachymyrmex septentrionalis
GTGAGTGAGTGAGACCGACATGAGTGAGTGAGTGACATAAAATGTAAATGAGTATGAAAGTGAGTATGAATGTGTAGATTAGTTAGCAAGTAAGCAAGAAATGTATATGTATATTTAAGATGTATTGTATTTAATGGAAGTCCGTGTAATCACGTTGGTGAGCACGTAATAAACTACTACTACTACTATATATATTGTATATACAATATATTATATATAATTACTATTTCTTTCTTTTAAAAATTTAATAAATGACAGTATTGACTTATTGAATCAATTTTAATTTTATTTAAAGCCGATCCACGTGAGCTCCCATATAACCTTCGTAACCCTTGCGAGGCCGGAATCTAAATTTCTCCTACAAATTATTATCCATTCTTTCCTTGTGATTATTTTCAATCATCGCATCTGATTTCCGATCTCTGGGTAAATTGCTTAAATGCATTGACCTAAAAACAGAGAAACCTCAATTTCTGTTACATCATTACGTAACAGTGGAACTATTCATGGTATAGAACGACAGGACGCTTGTCCCAACTTGTCCTAAATCCATTCGTGTCACCAAGCGTTGGGGCACATGAATCCAACTGCTCCAACCACCATCTTATTGGTGATCCAAGTGTTCTCTGGGTTAATTTTCTCCAAATTAATCCAGAGAGCACTTGGATCACAGGCTAACTCTGACTGCTGACCAATAATAGACTAATCACATTGAATTAGCTTATTGTGATTGATCAGAATTGGCAGTCGGATCGGCTTATAGAGTCGGTAGTCTGATATGGGCTTTAAGATAAATGAGCATGTTACCTAACCTAATCCGTAAAACCACTCGAGCGAATCGGAGAATGTCTCGTTTTGTTATCTCGATTATTTGAAAAACGTGACCGACTTCGACTGTGCATTTGCATTATTCAATAAAACGAAAAGAAGAAGTCCTATCGTCCTACAAGTATGTGCAGAAGTCATTACCCCTTTTTTTCTAATTAAAAGATGATTTTTTGCCGGTTTTCGCTTTGGAATCATTAATGAAATTAATAATTCCGAATTAAATCAGCATGACTTTATATAAACGCAACCAATATTTCCAGTCTTATAATTCTTTTGATAATTATTTATTATTTATTATTTTTTATCTGAGAATTCTGTCTTTCTCGTCAATTTTGATAAAGGCTACGTTTTTGTACAAAATTAACGAATCTGAAATTTTTCAATACAGTATTGCAACCGCACGAGCGTGGCGCAACTTCGTCGCGCGTTTACAGCCAATATTCTCGCCTATACAGTTAGGTTGCGCATGACTTCAAAAGAAGCGCGACAGAAATATGTCATCACGCAGCCACTTTCAAAGGTAATGCAAAATCTCCGATAGTTGGACGCCAGGCACGAGTGAGCGTGCTACTCTTTCTCAAAATCATTCGGTATATTCTCTATACGATATTCTAACGAGCTGCGAATGTGGACGGTAGGTACTCGTAACCGTAGCTCAGCCCCGGGAATGGCAGAGGGGGCGGTTTATGATCGAGGATAGAGGATCGTTTGGAGTAGCGAATGGCCGACGGCAATAAATCACACAATAATTAATAATAATAAGAGTAACAAATATATTTGATTAATCTCCGACTTTCATTCATACTCGTTGACAAGATCCCGGCGACAGTATTCGCTCAGAATGCGTTAATTTAGCTTCGCATGAACCCCGATATGCTCTACGCGGTGTGTATTAATTACGTTAATCTTTAACGGCACGAGCTCACACCACGTAAGAATATCTCTCGCAAATCGCGTGAACAATAGCTCGACGCCTTGATAGTCGAGATAGAAGACGGTTACGGTATTATCACAGACACGGCCCGACTCGTGCTCGTCCGCGGGGCTTCGAACCATTTTACAGAAAGTCAGAAAAAGATAGAGTACACGCAGACACCACGATACAAAGTTCCGATACAGTAATGCAACTGCGATAAGACTTAACGACAATGACTAGGCTGTGGCTTAGGCGGACGCAGAAAATAACTCTCACGAAAATCCTATAACGAGTCATCGCGGGAGGCGACACGCTTAGACGCAAATACCGCGAAAAGCTCAAAGTACGACACTTCCGCGTGCGTTTTATGTACTAAATCCGACAACGATAATGACACGCGCCTCCCGGACGTGGCAATTGGCGACCTTACACTTTTGTGTCTTACCCCGTTGACCTTCGTATGACACTCGGCTCTCTTAGGCCTTTGAGGGGGTGCGTCCTTCCTCGGTGCTTCGCTTTCGCTTACCACTGCACAAGTACCAGGCGCTGATCCTCCAGGGGACGCGCAGGGATCGCTATTTCCACAAGGGAGCCTTAATTGGCGCATGGCCCTGCGGCTCCGCGAATCGTGTGAGCTGTGTCACTCAAGTATCCTGCGCTCTGGCGCGCGGAATTCAACGGAATCTCTTCCGGCTGCTTAGGAGACTCCCTCGGATCCTCCTTCTGCGAGAGACTCGCATCTCGGTGCCGGTCGTCGATGTCTCCGCTTCCGACTCCTTAGGGGTCTCCGCAGCTCCGTTATGGGACTCTCGCCGACATTTAGGCGTAGAGTGGTCATCCCTTGCTGCGATCACTCCGCCATGCGCCTGTAATATGGTACGGTAAAGCATGTCTCGAACCAAAAACAAAAATATTGAAATGTGGAGCGATATCACTTGCGTGCTATCCATCTGGTAGGATGCTGGGAGCCCCGGTCAATCCGTCTTCAATCGCTCATTCTCCGACTCTCAGTCCTGGCAGTCTTCTCTCTTCCTCTATAGTTCGGTGAGACGACGCAAAATTTAGAAGGTCGTAAGGGGATCGCCAATTATCCTATAAAATTCGCGATACGATAACGCACGAAAGAATGATAAGCCGAAAAGCAAAAATTCTGCGGAACGCATAAACAAAACGAGACAAACGCGAAATGTACGAAATGACGCTACGAGAGTGCTCAGATACGTCCGTCTTCTAAAAAGTGGAAGGACCCAGGACGCCAGAGCTGCGCTATATTCGGTCGGGCCTTACGACCCTTGTGACGGACGGAAAACGTCACAGTATGTACGTTTTAACCCTATGTTTCAAAATTAATTACCAATGCTGCAGGCATGTCATAAAAACATTCTATTAACAGCGTTCCAATTTTAATAAGCATGCAATTGGTGCGAATACGCATTTTAAATTGGAACGATACTCGCCATTTTGGATGCTATAGCTGCTTCACCTCGCCAGCCGCAGCTGGAAATGACAAAATTATTGACGTCTTTATTCTCGCACAGCATTGCCACAGCATGCTACGATGATTTTTGGAACGATATTAACAGTGCTGCCAGCGCTGGTAATAATTTTGAAACATAGCCTACATAATCATGGACCGCTGACGCCAATTTTACGTAGGTAGCCAAGATCTGTAGCAACACTGTGTTGCAAAGCGGCAGTTGGGAACAACAAAGGTAGCAGCAATAGAAGCTCTCTGGCAGTAGAATATTTAAAAAAAATAATTGTAATTTCTAAAAAATGATACTATATTGTTTTGTGGAAGGAACGCCTGCGTAAATCCGCAAAAAGCTCCCGGGTCTCACTCGTGCTGTAGCTGACAATTTGTGAAGGACGTGCAAGGTCGCCACTAACGAAAGGATTTTCGAGAATCGCTGCCTTAAAGAAGATTGTCGAGAAGAATAACGGAAGAAACAGAACATCGAGGATGAAACGAGCGTCGCCGTCGCTGTTATAAAGCTGCTGATCTAGGTTCGTAACTTCGGATGGATCACGCGTGGAAAAGCTCGCGTCGTGGAAAGTGGCCAGTTTAATGGCCACCATGTAGAGTCGTGAAATTGCGAAACATGCCATTCTCCCATTGGGATTATTAGTACCCAAATTTTTGTTGTTCGAATCATTGGGGAATTATTAGTTGTCGAATCGCGCTCGCTTCTCTTGCCACAGTCGAATCATTATACGCTTTCGAGTTGTTGTTTTGTGTCGTGACAAAACGATTATTATGATCGTGTCGTGCTTTCGAGTCGCATGTTCGGCTTCGCTCGGCGTTATTTTCTGGGATAACAAAGATAACTTCGAGTGTACGCGTTCTTACAGACTGTCGGGAGATCGTGTGAATAACGGTAGGCATATCAGTTACCGGTGACCGCGGAGAAAAGTAAAAGCTCGAATTGTAAAGTATGATTGTTGCCTGGCATTAGAAGTAGGTCGTCGTTGTCCTTTTATAAGAATAGATTGTATCGAGTCTAGCGGAGGGAGCGAGGCTCCGAAGATTGCATGTAAACAATTCGCCAAATATAATTGTTTTTTATTTCTTTATTATTTCGTATGGGATTCTTGTAGCCTACCTTTCTCGCTCTCCGACAATTTCCCCACTTCTAACGATCCACCCCTGCCGTCGCGAATTTAGTATGAGTGAAAATAGAGGAGATTATTGAAAAAGTGGCACGCTTTCTCGTATCTGGCGCCCAACTTATTTAGCGGGAAATTCTGATATTTGTGGAAAATTCATTTAGCTATCTAAATATTATTACGCTTCCGAGTGCTAAAAGTATTTTTAAATCGGAGGAGATCAAGGAGCACGTGATGAAGTTGTGCCGTCGCTCACGAGTACGGTTACAGAACGTAATAATTTGCATCGTATCTATTGTATAACAATAAAAATTATATATAATACATTAAATTATATACATTATAACAATAAAAATTATATACATATTCTTTATATATTTTGGTATAATATTTATTAACAACCCGTCTAATTCTTACATCCTTCTTATATCCTTTAAATTTCCTGCAATTTGCCACACGGGGCGAGGCTTAAGCCAACTTCATATAACCTTATAGGCGAGACAGATGGTGGGATAGAGCAACTATCAGTTGTCTCAGGTGATTATGCTCTGTTTCAAGTGAAGACGTTGAGCTAGGATAAGATAGCACGGACAAGCGACATGTGGCAAATTCAAATTAGAATTACAACCATTATATTTAATTAGAGATGTGACGAAAATAAGTCCGTACATCGAGCGGAAACTTACGAAACTTCTTCTCAATAATAATTAAAGCTTAGGTAATTTAGTTAATGTTGACTAGATGTTAACGTAACCCAATAAGAAATGATAATGGAATCGATATCAAATCGATGTCAATCCGACGTCGATTTGATGCTTTCGAATTGACATCTATTCGACATCAATTTCATTATCATTTCTCATTGGGAATAATCATGAAACATGAAAGTGAAAATAACGTTAGGTTAAGTTGGTTGCCACAAAGTGGCAACATACTTTTAATTTGTCGAAATGATAGATGACACTGATTAAGAGAATGATTAAGGGGAAAAAAGGTATCGCTTTCAATACAATTTATTAAAATAAATCAGGACTAACAAAATTTGCACTTCTCAGTCGATTTTCGAGAAGCTCCGCCTCCCACTACTCCTCTCACCGCTCGCCCCGCGCGCAATCCAAATGCCGCTCGAAAATTCATTGGATGTATTCATTTTGAGCGTTTACTCATTGCTTCATTCTATCTTAATTATATAATGAGCGAAAAAAAGATAGAATAAAGTTTACAGCGTGAGCGCCCAAAGCGAGCGCCCCGTGCACCTCATGTCTTTAAACGTTAGATGCTCCTAAACATCGAGTGGCATTTGGACTGCGCGCGGGGCGAGCGGTGAGAGAAGCAGCTGGAGGCGGAGCCTCTCGAAAATCGACCGCGAAGTGCAAATTTTGCCAAGCCCTGAAATAAATTAAAATAACTGTAAGGTAAAATAATTATTACATTAAATAAGTTCAATAATAATGACGAAACATGAAATAACAGTACGTGTGAAAAAATATATAAATTGCATATACACTGGGCAACAAAATAACGCAACACCTGTTCACTCTGCAAAAATAGGCAAATTTCAAAATACAATAACTTCGTCAAAAATTGTCGTATCGGGATATTTAAAAAATTTACAGGTAGAATCCTCTATTTTTCGGATCGCTACTTAAAAAAACGGTCTGGTGGAGATTTCATAAAGTTACACAAACATAAATCAAGATATATCAGACCCCAAAATTTTTTATGAAATTTGCGAAGCTCCACGGAGTGGAATAAAAATTGTATACAAATGCAATTTACATCATTCGAAAGAGCGAATCTTTACCTGTAATTTACTTTTTTACTTACGGAAGCTCCGTACGATTTTTTTTCATCGAGTTATTCAACATTAAAACAAAAACGAACCTTTTACTTTAACGTTGAATAACTCGGTAAAAAAAAATCGTAAGACTATCCACAGAAAAGCAAATTTAATTTAGGTCATGGAACTTTGTAAAGTCTGTACAAAATTTTTAGATTTGACGGCTTTCCATGTACATTTCTATAACTTTGTAAAAAGTTAATCAGAGATTACATATGTAATGTAATCGCAAATGTGCGTAGCGGTTATCAGCGCGAATCCTTTGATGCGGTGCGATGAGACGTGTGAGCGGCGATGGGCGTTAAGCAACGGCGCGCTTCCTCTCTTACCTCTTCAACTCGTTGCTGGCGCAGTCTACGAGGTCTGTTCAAAAAGTATCGCGAATTTTGTGTTTTTTCAAAAATTATTTATTTATTCATGAATATCTATTTTGTCCCCTTCAAAGTAATCCCCATCAGATATTATACACTTGTGCCAACGTTTTTTCCAATCCTCGAAGCACTTTAAAAAATTATTTTTTGTGATCTTGTTCAGCTCCTCCTTCGA
>NW_017305378.1:33794-39073 GCF_001594115.1 Trachymyrmex septentrionalis
TTTTTCACACAAAATTTGATACAGATTCTTTGATCCATTTTTTGGAATAGGCAAAAATCGAAGACGAGCCAAAACACGTGCAAGCAAAGCAGCTGTCAAAAATTAACTGAACATTCAAAATGGCCGAACTTGTCGGCATAAGTAAGAGACATGAGTACCAACATAACGCCACAAAAAATCGAAAATCGAATATACGTAACCCGCGGAAATTCCAAATTCGCGATACTTTTTGAACAGACCTCGTATGTTTGAAAAAGTGGACCGATATATTTCCAAGCGGCCAGAGCGTTTCTGTCGGCTCTCATTAGTACAATTGTAAACATTAATATCTCAATTATTATTACGAATATCGTTAAATGATAAAGGATTTTTATGTTTATTTTGATCCCATTTATCTTCCTGTAGGTGGTTGGAAAAGTTTCGTGGGACATCCTGTATATTTATATATTTTAGATATACTGAAATGACGTAAAAAAAAGCTATTTCGTTAGATTGAATAATGAAAGGTACGTTTTACTAATAGACGACAAATGTGATTTAGATGTACTCAATAGTAAAGATAACGATTATTGTCTTATAATCTTTAAAATATATGTACATATATTAATACTTAAAAATGTATATTTGTGTTGATTGTTATGTCCAAGCTCCGCATGCATGGAGCTGAGGGGGTGAATGCAACAGGAACCGAATTATTAGACCGATTTGGTCATGTCCAAACTCTGGACCGCAAGAGAGCTATGGAGAAGGACCGACGCAAATCGGGACTCACTTCGCTTCGTCTTAAAACTCCTAACGAGCCGGGGGTCAAATGGAGGATGAAGTGGAAAATTTCAACTCGTGCTCCGTTAAACGGACACACGAGTCGAACGTATTTTTAATTTAAAAGATCAGTGTGCCGGGAGGGTGTACTTTAATGTCAGATGTGCCAGTACGTCCGTATGCCCTAACTTTCGGTCATGAAACTTTATTCAAGTGACCGGGGAGAGGCCGAAGTGCAATCGCGGAAGAGCTTACAGTAAATACAAGGTTTTTCAAATTAACAAACTAAGATTAAATTTAATAATAATATAATAAAACAAATATTTAGCAATACATTTTTGTTACACGATTTTTTTTATTTGTTTCATCTTGGTTAGGTATGTTTTTATGTGCGTGTGTGAAAGTATCATGTGACGAAAAGGATAAATTACGAAGAGGATAACTAAGGAATAAAAAGAAAAAGAAGTTTTGGTGAGTGGATCTGAGAGGGTTTGGCCTGATTTTCTTCGGACGATGATAGTATTAACGGGCGGACACGAGCGACTGGTCGGCAGGAGCGAGCAATTATCATGAGACGACAACGACAGGGATTGAAATTATAGACTGCAATGTTTTATTTTCTGTTACATAGGAACTTAAAAGGGAGAAAGACAGAAAAAAGAAAAGAATAAAAATAAATAAATAATAAAATGAAATAATAAAATGAATTACCAAAAGAAAAAGCGAGGGCGACTAGATAGTAGAGATATACCGATTTATTATTGAGATGCTTGGTGGGAGTCTACCGGCCAGGATGTGCTTAACAGCGCACTGATTGGTGGATAGGTCCATTAATTAGATGATGGGATCTATTTCTTGCTTTGTAATTGGTCAAGGGTGGAAGAGAACATTGACCGGAATCTGTAGCGTATGGAAGTGTCATCCTTAATTTTACAATCTTAATATTTAGGGGAAAACGCATATGCAGTGCGTCAAGAAAACGCAGCGTCGGCAGAGACCACTCAGAATCTATCCCTGAATGCGTGTTGCTTCTTAGATTTTGTGATCACGGATTCGTGAGAATTGTCCGCGATTTGACCGTTAAAAAGTATCTTGGCGCCGGTCATAATAGACTATTTAAAACCATTCCGAAAGCGGATAGTTACATCAAAAACAGCTTCGAATTAGTCGAAAAATTGAGAAGGTTACACTTTACAGGTGCACATGAACTAATTTCTTTAGATGAGACCTCCCTTTTCACGAATGTTCCAATGGATGTAGCGGTCGATTGTGTGAACGAGCAATGGAATTTCATTTCCAAGGATTGCTCTCTGTCCAAGAATGAGTTTTTGGGAGCGGTTTGTCTTAGATTCAACCTTTTTTTCTTTTGAAAATTTAATTTATAAGCAAAGCTTCGACACCTTCGTGGGCTCTCCTTTATCACCGGTAATAACGGACTTAATAATGAGGAGATTGGAGACAGTGTCCTTGATGTCGTTGAACTTGGACATTTTGTTTTATTATAGATATGTTGATGATATCGCGGTGCCTCCCTCTAAAATCGACGTTTTATTAGAACAATTCAATTCTTTCCATCCGCGCCTTCAATTTACTGAAAATTTAATAAAAAATAGATATAAAGTACATAATGATCTGACTGACAAAGTCTGTGTGAATGAAACTGCTTTTTGGCTTACGGTTCCATATATTCCTCGTCACACGGAGAAATTTAGAAGATTTAATAAAAACGACATCAGGGTATCTTTTCACAGTCTCAATAAAATGGGTAAATATATAAAAGTACAGAAGGACATTTGTCCTCATACATCGAAGAGCAATGTAGTATATAAAATATCGTGTAACAATTACGATGCGTCTTATGTTGGACAGACGGGTAGACAATTGAAAACCAGAATTACTGAACATCGTAATCATATCAGGCATAAAACTTCTGTCCGTTCTGTCATCACTAAACATAGGCTACAATGTGATCACGATTTCCAATGGGACAACGTTAAAATCTTAAATGAAGAGCCTTGTTACAGGAAACGTCTAATTTCCGAGATGTTCAATATTAAGAAGCAAAAAACAGTCTTAATTTACAAACGGACACTGAAGGTCTTCATAAGGCATTGTAAATAAAGTTACCCATTGTAAATAAAGTTTGACTTTTTTGATACTGACGGCCCGTCTCCTCTCTCAGTGCGTGGTAATTCGTTTCAGTGAGTGTTCACATTAGTCGATACACAATGTCTGTTTTTTCACATCTGCATTCCACTCTTCTTTATGCTTTTATACTAGTATTTGTTATACTTATATGGATACATTAGTTTTGATCTTTTACATATGTTTGTTAATGAGTTTTTACTTTTTATCGTAATTACGGTTGTCAATTTATTTAAGTTTACTTTTTTCATAAGAGGTCTTTTTCTTTTTTCTTTTTTATCAACTAGAACTTCGCTATGAGACATGACACTTTTTGGACTGTTCAATCGTACGAATAATGTCGAGTTCTACATCGAGACTCAACCGAACTGCGTGTATTCTTTATCTATAAACTTTTGGGATAATTATTTTTTAATTCTGTTTCCATTATATTAACATCTGAAGAGGGCTCAATCCGGTAGCCAAAACTTGTAATGTTATATGTTTATTTTTCACCGTTATTATTTCTTAGTATACATCTTTTCTTCCTTTTTTTATGTTTTCTGTACTTTTAATTTATGCCTTTAATTATATGACTTTTCAAAGAAATGCACTGACTCTTACTTCGCCCTTCATTTATTGTTATTTATTTTATTACTATTTGGTAATTATTTATTAACTTAGATCTCTCAAGATTATAGAAATATATTGTTATATATATAGAAAAGTATAAATTTATATATATATGTATATATATATATATATATATATATATATATTTCTGTGAGCAATAACATTGGACGTTCAATATTTGAAAATTATTATATTTTAGTCTTTAGCATTTTTGTTATGCAATGCGTTATAGTATCCATTTATTAACTAGTTCCCTTTTTCTTCTTTTATTTGTTGTTAATTAAGGAAATCGAATTGAGGAAAAGAAAATGAAAATAAATGGAAGTATAACTATTGTACTAAATATTATAGATATTGTGTTAATTATATATTGTGTTACATTAGTTATATTTTCGTAATCATGGCAATATTCCATTTATTATAGCTATTTTATGTTGTCAACGTAATGTTATATTCACCAGAGTGCACCAGCTCTTAAAGCTAAGTAGAAGTACATTCGCGTTTATTTTATCGGTGGACGTTACACAGACAAAAGCGCTTTGACACCGAACGCTGATTGATGAAAAACGGATAATAAAGGTAAATTTTATCTCCACAACCGGCTTTTCAACAATCAGCGCTCTGTGTCAAAGCGCTGTTGCCCGTATGAGCCCAGCAAGAAAAATATTTTTTACACCACTGCCCGTATCTCCCAACTGATTGGTTGCTGCTTCCGCTGCTTGACGCTTGCATGTGAATGCACCTTTAGAGCATATTCCATGAATCAATTAAGAGCATGCTTAATTTGTCTCACCTCAGAGATGCGTTCAAGAATTACCCCGGATCTACAATAGATTTTTAAGCCTTAAGTCATAACAAATGGACGAATCACAATCAATTATTCTTCTCGCATTCGACTATAGTTGATCAATTTCTTACGGCTTAAAGCTTAAAACACTTTTAGTAGATCCAGACGTACGCCCAGATAATTCTAATACGCATTCTACAATAAGCCATTAGTCATAAATCAGAAGCTGAAAATTGACCACAGTCGTCAATTTCCAACTTCTAACTTCTGATTTATAACTAATGGCTTATTGTAGGGCTACATTCCAAAACTTCCTCTCCAAGGAAAATTTTACTCTATATGCTACAATATACATTATGTGTGTTATATATTTTAAGTAAAATTTTTTCTCGGAGAGGAAGTTTTGAAACGTAGTCTAGAATGGCCATAAAGCGAGAAGCATAGACGTTTGTATAACGCATAACACATAAAACATAAGAAATTCAAGCAATCATAGTTCTTTATTTCATGGAAAGGAAGGAAACGGAAGACTTTGATTGGTTCAATTTATGTATTACTCTCCGCTTAAGCTATAGATTATGTTACGTATATTATAGCAAAAATGCAGAATTATCTAGGCGTAATTCCAGGGTCCCTATTCTTGAAAACGTATACGAAAGTTTAGGGAAATACTATAATACGTTACATACATTATAACATTTCTCTAGTTTTTTGTATGCGATACTTTTCAAGAATAGGGCCCCTGAACGCATTCTAGAAGGTAGTGCGATTGGGACATGTTACGCACGCATGCATAATGGTTGAAAACATATTGTATCAAAAAGAATATTTCAGATTTATTTATTTTATATAAAAACGCATTTAATAAATGCGTTTTTGATATAAATATAAAAATATATTGTAATATAATATAACATAATATATGTACATACAATATTAATAAAATAATATAATATATAATAAAATAAAATAA
>NW_017305378.1:40597-67138 GCF_001594115.1 Trachymyrmex septentrionalis
ATATATATATATATATATATATATATATATATTTAACGAGAAAAATAAGTTTTTAATTCTTTTCCTCTTTATGAATTTGAGATTACGTATTCGAAAACAAAGAATTTGTTAATTACTTTTTAGATGAAAGCTTATGTTGCACATATAGAATGAAATCAAACTGTATTAATATATTAAAGACTCTAACGAATATAAATTAAGTGATATAATTTATAAATTTCAAATTGCTGAAATTTATTTTACAATATAGTATTTTCTTTTAAGAATTCTTTGCGTATGAGTCTGCTGCATTCATGTGTAACAATTTATTTTTAGTATATAGGACTATTATCAGTTTTTAGTAAAGCAAAAGAAATTTTCAATTAGTAGGATATTTAGGATATTAGTAGGATTTTTTATTTATTTTATAAAAAACAATTTCATTTTACAATATAATCTAACCTTAAAGGACAATTTAGAGTTCTGTATCGTTCAAAATTAATTCTTGACATTTGGATCGCTCGAAGGCCACATGATCAATCTTGCCATCTGGAAGCTTGCATCTCAGATTTACATTGACGAATGCACCTAAGAAAGCAGAGAATGCGCTAATGCCAAAATGATAAGTGCATTCGTTTATGTAATTTCGACACTTCTCGTCGAGCAGGTAATAATGCTCACGACAACGAAATATTGTCGATAATCGAAGAACTTTGCGAAGCTGGATTAATTATAAATTGAATCGTTGTGACGAAAACCGCGACAGTGATCAGGTTCGCGCGAACTCGATATGATGTCTGTGAATAAATTTGGTATGCTTATGAAGAGAGACGAAATCGAAAAGTCGCGATCGTCGATAGAACCTTTACGAAATTACGTACACGACAGTGGGCTCTGTTTGAACCCGGATCATTACGACGCGAAAAATAGAATACGTAGCTGCACCGGAATTCAACACCGATGTGGTAAACAAAACTACGTCGAACGCACGCTTCGAGATACGCGAAACGAGATCGAGGAATCATTTAGAATGATAAGGAGAGATACACAGGAAGTGCATAGCGATGTGGAGAAGATGCGAAGAAACGTGGAAAAGAGCGTGACGAGGATGTCTGACGAGATTCAGCATCTGGATCGAGATGTAACTGTACGAATGAAAACTATAGTGACTAATGAGATATTGGAGAAATCGTTTAAAACGACAGGGAGAGATATAATCGTGCGCTTTAGGATACGCAGAAAGATATCTCGAACGATATGGAAAAAGTACAAAACAACGTGGAGGAAGTCTCGAAAAGTGTAAGCGCGCTATCAACGAAAATGTCTAACGAGATTCAGCGTGGTATAACTGATCTGCGTCAACAAATGCATAATATGGCGACGAAAGAGATGTTAGAGACTAACGAAATTCAACGAGGTGTAACTGATCTACGTCAACAAATGAATAATATGATGACGAAGGAGATGTTAGAGAAATCTTTTAAACGACAGGGAGAGATATAATCGTGCGCGCGCTCCAGGATATGCAGAAAGATAGTTTAAAAGTGCATAGCAATACGGAAAAAAAGGTATCCGACGCTATCACACGTCTGACTCGAGATGTAACTGTACAAATGTAGTGACTAATGAGATATTGGAGAAATCATTTAAAACGACAGGGAGAGATATGATCGTACGCGCGCTTCAGGATACGCAGAAAGATATCTCGAACGATGTGGAAAAAGTGCGAAACAATGTGGAAGAAGTCTCGAAAAGTGTAAATGCATTATTGACGAAAGTGTCTAACGAGATTCATCAAGGTGTAACTGATTTGCGTCAACAAATGAATAATATGGTGACGAAAGAGACGATAGAGAAATCGTTTAAAACGACAGGGAGAGATATGCTCGTGCTGGCGCTTCAGAAAGTGTCTAATGAGATTCAGCATTTAAATCGAGGTGTAACGGACCTGCATCAACAAATGAATAATATGGTGACGAAGGAGACGTTAGAGAAATCATTTAAAATGACAGGGAAAGATATGATCGTGAATCGCGCTTCAGATAGTGTCTAACGATATTCAGATACTGCATCGCGGTGTAAGTGATCTGCGTCAACAATATCGATGAAAGTGTATAACGAGAACGAGAACGAGATTCAGTATCTGAATCGAGGTGTCTAGGTATTTAAATACATCTACAGTTATCGCATCTACGGATAGAAAGGTTTAAAAGATATGCGCAAAGCTCGTTTCCTGTCATAACAAAGAGAGATGAGTGTCGAGAAACGAAAACTCGTGAAAGAACTCCACGCACCCGCGCGAAGAAATTTTCCACGTCATCGCGTTGTGGTGCACGATCGATGATTTATGACAAGCCGACATAGTCGAGATGCGTCCTTAAGCGCGATTCAACAATGCTTACAATTACATTTTAACAGTTATCGATGTTTTGCTAAATACGGATGGGCTCTACCACTCAAGAGCAAGAACGGAAGCGACGTAGTCGCAGCGTTATCTAAAATATTTCGCGAGGACGAATGATACCCACGAAACCTACAGACGGATCAAGGAAAGGAATTTTACAACACTACCGTGCAAAAAAACATTGTAAAGAGATACAACATAAATCATTATTCGACGTATTCGATGATGAAAGCGTCGGCAGTGGAACGATTTAACCGTACACTCAAGAATAACATGTGAAAAACGTTTACGTTAAACGGCTCGTACAAATGGATCGACGAGCTATCGCGTTTATTATCAGATTATAATCATCGTAAACATCGAACTATTGGAATGCGACCGATAGACGTAACATCCGTAGTTGCAAAACAATTCTTGTCGACGGTATACAGTCATGTAAAAATTGCCGCTCCAACGATGTTTAAGATAAGTGATCTAGTACGTATTAGTAAATTCAAGGCAATCTTTGAAAAGGGTTATACACCTAATTGATCCACCGAGATTTTCTACATCGTTAAAAGACAACGTACGAATCCTGCAACGTATTTACTGAAAGATTTTCAAGGGAACTCGATAGCTGGTGGATTCTACGAACACGAATTACAGCGAGTCTCTAATCCTGATGTTTATCTTATGGAAAAAATACTACGCAAACGAGGAAATAAAGTGTAACGTGAAATAGTTAGGAATGGACAGTTCACATAATTCTTGAATAGATAAAACGAATGTATTGTAATTTTTTTATTTATTACAATAAAAATACAGCACACATTACAGAGGTATTTTATAATGTCCCTAAGGTAGAGTAGTGACCGATTCGGGTATGATGTATCGCTTATCATCATACGGACTAAGAGCGAGCTTCAATTCAGACACGTGTAAACCTTGTGCAATGTCGATCGTATGCACGTATCTCGACTGTATCGTTACATCGTTCAAACATCGCGCATAATCGTCGGAAGTGATCGTTTTCGAGACTATGTTCTTCTTGACACCCTTTGTTCTCTTCGTATCGCTCTTTCCGATCATTCTCAATGCGTACATTTTCGCTCTGAGTCCTATGAATTCTGTCATAATCACATCACCATTTTCATTTTTCATCAAATCGGGTATTTTATTATTAACGCGTGGAATATCATACTTATTTCTCTCAGGATCACTCGTGTCGAATCTCGCGATATCACGCTTGATGTCCTCGTATACATTCTCACACTCTAGAAGATAAATCAAGCTGTCAGTGTCCGTGTACATAATCTTACATTTATCGCGATTCAATGGTATTATGTACTTATAGTGAAATTCATATAGACGCAACTTAGATATTTCGAGAATGCACATACCTACGTATATCGGTTTATTCAATTTTACCTCGAGTTTGCGCAATTCGACAGCAATTAAATTTTCAGAAAAAATACTTCTACTGTGAAAATTCAGTTTCGCTATCATTGCTTCCGCACCGTATCTCCCATCCCAACCCGTTATAAGTCAAACGTCAACATGATCGCGTACGTTCTCTATCGTTTTTCCAAATACTGCATTATTCATCAATTTGTAAAGATTCTTCTCAAATTCGTTATTCGCGGGCATTCTAAATCTCGTATTAAGTTCGATATATTCGCGAAGCCATGGGAATTGTGCGAATCGTAATATTCGATGAATTTTTTTCACGTATAATCCATGCTGAATGCATTGTTGTAAATTACCATAGTACACGATATAGCGCTCCTTATTGTAAAGAGTGGCCAGCAGTTTATCATTCCGTTTTCCGGGAGGCCATTCGCGAGGGGCAGAATGGAAGGTCAGCATGAGCATCATAAACGCTTTGCGGATACGCAAGGTCGACTTCTAGAATATAACCGATAACGGAGTCTGACGGCACAGACATTACGTCAAAGCGCTCGATGTCGACCCATTAAAATTCTCCGTACGGTAAGGATTCGGACATTGCCCAACCGTACAAATTATTCACATCGAAATACATGAGTACGTCGAGGGTTCCGAAGGATCGTACGAAGATGCATTATATTATATTTGTTATTAGCTTGCGCGTATCTATGTGAACATTGACTTAAACTACCGCGTATACCACGTTCCACAAACATCACTATGTCGGTGAGTAATTCGAATCGAATACCAGTGTATTTCAACATAGCGTCCCACGTATATCCCGGTAAAATGTAATAATACGTCGGATCCAATCCGTAACTCTCAATACACGTATCACGAAAATTTTCAAAAACATCTGCTAATAAAAGCACATCTGTCTTGAGATATTATACAAATCACTGTAATCGCCTAGAGTCCCTATGTAAAAATGTCGCCAAACGTTTGTCGCGTGTCGATAATCATCATCGGAAGCAGTCTCGTCGGTCAACGAACTATAAAACAACTCACGCGGTGGTAAACTAGTCTCGTTTAGCTTATCAACACTGTCGATATACTCATACAGAAACACTCTTTTCCGCCTAAGCAGATCAAAATCCTCAGCGTCAAGATTGGAAAATTCTGATTGTATGATTTTCAATTTACTCTTGTCGAGATATGATACCAATTTCTCAAGACTAGTATTGAGAAATTTGAACGAAATTTGAACAAAACGCAATTTCACACAGTCTGTTCCCCACTTAAAGTTTACTGTATCTTTGACATGTTTCGTAAACGATATATAATTTTCTTTCATTATAGGTAACACGTCAACTCTACCCGCAAAACTATTAGCAATATCTTTTATGATAAAATGTGCGTCATAACCGGCCAAGTAATGAAAGAATATAGAAATAACGTACATATCTTGACAATGTAAATTACAACGTGAATGTGCAGGACCTCTATAACGTCCGGTTAAATGACAGTGATCGCGTACGCGCAAATCTCCTTCCTCAAATGATCTTTCACAGATATGATAGTGAGTCGCGTTTCGAAAGTTTTTCTACTCGATGTTCGATGTAAACTCCGCCATAGTCACATTCTTATCGAATATCATTTTCGCGCGATGCACCAAATCGTATAATTCCTTGACAAACCACGATACGCAATCCTCGCCACGATAAGATTTATATATCGACATAGTTTCATCATATACACAACGTATGTAATACCCTACGCTGAAAATCTTGTGATGCTGATAGGTAAATCTCGAAATGTTTTCATTATTTGTCTTCTTCTCCAGTATACACTCCAAATCGGCATAAACCACAAAGAGAAGTCGCTCCTTCTTATTATGACCACGAAACGATTACCACTTATCGTTCTCGCTCGGAAGAATAATAACACAATCGTTCGTCGTAGTACAGTCAACGATATGAAGCGACAACTTCTCGCTCGTATGAAAATAATGTAGACATCTGTAAAGTAACAAGTCATACGCGTTACACAACTTTTTTATCGCTATATATGTATATACAAAAACAATTAGTATACCTATCACACAAATACTTCTTCTTTGTATTCTTGCTCAATTGCGAACCTATTAATCGTGACAGATTATTAATCCATGTGAAATGACCAATGACGATTTCGCGTCTTGACTCTTGCAGGTACAACGAATTTACATGTTTCTCTTTCTTCTCTTTTGTAAGACGAAGAGGAACGATTATATTACTATCGTCTTTTTTCCCACCTCTCTCTCGCTCGGTAAATACATTGATAGATATATCGTTCAAAAGTTTAAATTTCGTAATTTGTTTTAAAGTAATGCGGGAAACTCGATACCCTCAAGATTTAACACAGTAGTATAATCCGGATACAACGATTTCCTATTCACATGACTTTTAACTGGATACAGAGCGGCGACCACCGACCAGGCGAAACATGCATTGTCCATCGAATGCACATTGATTACCGCTTTCTTCAGCATCATTTCTCGCGGCAGCTCCACCCAACATCCCGCATGCATAGGATTATATTTGTTAACATTTACAATCAGATTCAATATACATGATAGCGCCCATCCACTATCACGTTTCTGAAATTCCTCCAGTGCTGCTAAAATATCATCTGTCACATGTTTATCGTACCACTCTCGCAGATCGGATGTATCAAAAAGCTTGTAATTTTTCGTAGTAATACTCTTAGCAGATCTCTTAGCATCCGCAACGAACTCACCGTTGAATATCGTATTCACTTTTAAACAAATATGTCTCTGAAGATTATCGCGTATCCGATCGAGAACGATATCTCTCGCGTCATCTAGAAACTGTCGAGATTCGATGTAATTTGAATTCAACACCAGTCAATACGCGATTATTAAAGCTGTTTCGATCTTTAACCACGAAAATCCCCTCTTTTGCGATTCGACATGGCCAGAGGCTACATGTTCAAAATGTTGTCGTAAAACATTTCTCAAACCTTCCAATCGTGCTAGTCGAGCGATCGATGCATTTACAACTCCGGTAGATGTTCGTCGACGTTTACTGTTTCGACATGTCTCCCACAAGAAATCGAGACACTCGTTGCATTTTTGCTCCCATACTCGATACACATCCGCCGTATCGATGTTCGCCGCACGATGAAAAAGATCCTCCACCTCCTCGTCCATTTCTCTCTATATTAAAAAAAAATTACTGCCCTCGCTTACACGTGAACCAGAGCGTTTCACCGCAACTATCTATAGGTATATCGAATTTAATTTTTTCATACATCCTTCCAATATCACTGATTTTTCATAGCTGCGTTTTCATACCTTCTTGCGTGATCGTCAACAAGAACTATCACGCTTTTAATCCATAAAATCTCTCGCAAACAATGATTTCCAATCTATCTCCGTAAATGATGTGTAGTTAAATTCCAACACCTCTTCTCCTTTATACAGGATGTCAGGATGTAACCAACGTAGGACTCGGTAACAGACGCTTGTGACAATACAGATCGTTATCTGTATCTGAAAACACGTATGGCAGAGCGCTGTCCGTACTCTCATTCGAATTGTTATCGCTGTTCGTACTTTCGTTCGGACTGTTATCGCTATCGCTTAATATATTAAACATTCAAAAACCATTGTGAGAAGAACCTTACCCCGTACGCATTTATATACTAATCATTCCATCATCGGAAACATAAAAAACCACAACCCCATCTTATCTTTTAAAAGAATACGCATATTAGAAATAAAAGATGTGTTCGAAAGAAACATAGACAACCATGACGCATCTTGTCATATTTAAAGTATGTGGTATCTTCACACACACACACACATATGTATATGCATACAGGATATGTGTAACGGAAAGAAATCCATTATTCAAATTTTTCTATTAATTTTAATAAAATGCAAGCTATAATAAGCACATACATCGAATATATATATAAAATAAAGCAACACGTATTACTTGCTTTGAAATCGCGTCCACTGATTAAATAATTTTAATACATTTTGTAATGCGCAACATTTACTGTGTCTTCCACATCGAAACGTATTAGTAGCGTTTAAATTTTCAAGTGAGTCAATCTCTTCGTAATGCACATCGATCGTTTCAACTATAATGTCGTTATTCTTCAAAATGTCTAATAACCACCCCCGTTTTTCAAGTCCTTTCATATAAACAATTGCCTCACTTTCTCCACTGACAGCTTCTGAAATCATACGCTGCACCGTACGATATGGTATCATCCCATCATTCTACCGCAATCCGTGATGATGTGTGATCATCAACCATGAGGCATGCGATTGATCAGTTTTCGTCAGGAAACGCCATGGCATCGGGCACGTAAAAATATGTCAACTCGCTCCCATTCTTCAACACTGCTACCTCCTTGACAACAAATCGCTTATCCATGACAAATCCTTAACAAAAAAAAACGTACACAATGATTTAAGACAAAATAATAAACATATTTGTAAAAATAAAAACAAGAGATAAGAAATATACCTTGCAAATTAACGAATGTTGACATACCATAACGATCACCATAACGATGAACGTCGAAATATGTCGCCACAAACGATCAAACCAAACTAATGAGATAATTGTGCGATGCGTCTCTTTTATCATGTCCCCGCTGAGGATGTGTGTCTCACTCTCTCAGTGTGAAGGAAAAATCGCAAGTAAAAGTGAAATAGCAATATAATATGTGATAAAATAGGATATGTATAAGTAAATAGAATATGTGATAACAATATAACGTGTGAATATCATATGCAGAACGTCTTTTCCTCTCTCATATATTTTTTTTTAATAAACGTTTTTTCTTTCCTTCGTTACTGATGGTACTTTCCTCAAATCGTCAGCTACACAATCCAAAAGCCAATTCACCATTTGCTGCTTACGATCTCTGGGGGAAGATGTCAAAAATTGTGTTCTCAACTTTGCATATTTCCACCATTGACAGTTTTTCCTTATTTTTAATATCGTGAATATCATACACATTTAGACGAATCAACTGATGTCCAGTTTGTCCTTCCGGAGTTCCCACGGTGTACAGCTGACCATTTTCCAATTTCGTAATGTATTGGGATATTCCATCGGTTTTCTGCTTCGAGGTTGAAGCAAAAAGCGCATCCATACCTCCAGATGTCAATTTCGGTGATGATGTAAAAATCTCACAATCGACGTTCGGTGTATCAATAAGTGTCACTCTTTGACGTCTAACTCCTTCAGATCGTGCAACCATTCGAAGAATGTATTTCTCGTTATGAAATCTTCCATAAACAAATGACGCAACACTTTGCTCTCGGGGGTAGAGAAGGAACGATTCAACTCTTCCATAGAATACATAGAATTCAGCAAACCTCTTGTCTTCAACGCGTTCAAAAAAGACATTAATGCATCTTTCTTTTTTTTGTCTTTGCCTCCCTCATACGTATCGTATTCGGATATATTTTTCGCTATTTTATCACACAGGTCTGTATGCATCCAATCATCATTCCCAAATTTTTGATAAACGTATTTGTAATCCACGTCTGATATATAATATTAAATCGATTATAGAACCCATATACGTTTCATCGAACACGTCTTCCTCTTCCTCAGCTAATAGTTGTTCGAAAGATTTCTCAGTGGACTTCGTCAATAGCTCTTCGACTTCTTTATTTTGAGACCCTGTCTTAGTACACAAATAATATTATATGTTCAAAATCACAACAAAGTATGTATGACGAAAAAAAGCCTCGCCCATACACATTTATACTCGTATATTATCCATCGGACATGTTAACGGATGTGGTTTCTATGTGGAGGACACAAAACTGTATAAAAATAGACACTTTTATGAAAATTGAAACGTCATGCGAGAGAGAACGCATCCGAAAAGGGGACTTAGAGTCTTATCGCATCTTTTGTGATATCTAGCAAGGAGACAAAACTGCGCAAAAACTGCATAACAGGAAAATTGAGGTACTGTCATGAAAGAGAACGCATTCGAAAGAGAGACAATAAATTCTTATCGCATCTTTAAGGATATGGTATCTAACAGGAATACATAAATACGCAAAAACTGCATAAAAGGAAATTGAGGTAAAATGATAGATTCTTATTTGATATCTTTTTTCATTAAACTAACAATTAAAAAAAACACGACAGTAAAAGTGTATGGGGGGAACGGTGATAAAATCGAACGCAATAAGGTATCATCGCCAAAAAAATACGCGACGTAAGTGCGAATGAAAGCGAATTCGTCGTGAGAGATCAAATCTTCTAATACGCATCCGTCGGTGCGAGTCAAATCTTCTAATATGCATCCATCGATGCGAGCGTGCGTGCGAGTGAGAGCGAGCGAATGGCGTCGGTGCGAGCGAGAGCGAGTGCGAGTGAGACAGTGCACGCGGGAAAAAACGCGCGAACTCCCTCAGGCACTCGTTTGCTCTCGAGCTCGCAAGATCGTCGTCACGCCGCGTCACGTCGTGACGTCACGAGCTCACACACACATGCACCCGTGGGGACGGGGGCCGAGAAGGAAAACCGCAAGAGGTGGTGGGAGGAAAAGCAGCTTGCTCATTGGCTGCCCCCCCCCCGCACCACAATACTCCTCTCGTCAGTTTTCTCCCCGGCCCCTCACCCTGCGGATTCCCCCATGAGTTCATATATACATAGCTATCCTACTTATGTCTGCCATCGGAATCCTTGCGTAACGAATGGTCTGGGTAGCTGTATTTGTATCGCAGTACAGATATATTCCCGTCTCTGGAATTAGTATTCTCCATCTTCAGGCTTTGTGGATCTGTCATTATGTTTTTAAATTCCTTGTCCGTCTCTTGTGCCTTGGCCAACTCCTCACGTTGAATGGCTTTCTGGATTCCCTCGACTCGGGATAGTGTGTCCGTTACCACGTTTTCGCTGCCCGCGATGTGGCGGATGTCCGTCAAGAATTGTCCGATAAGCTCTAGGTGTCTTACTTGTCTTGGCGAACTGCATAGCAGATCTTATCTGAAGGCGTATATCAGCGGTTGGTCGTCAGGATGGTGAACTGACGTCCTTCCAGCATGTGACGGAAATGTCTTATTGCCGCGTATATGGCCAGCAATTCTCTAACGTACGGGCTGTACTTCCGTTGCGCTCAGCTTCTTGCTCAGAAAAGATAATGACTGCCAGTTCTCTTTGTCTCTCTGCTGGAGTACGGCTCCGATGGCTATATCGGAGGCATCCGTTACCAGTCGTAACTGTGGTTTTCGGATGTATTAACATGGTGGCATGAGCTAAACTCTCCTTGCTGTCTGTGAAGGCCTTTTCTCTTTCCGGTGTCCCTATCAGTTTCTTTCCTTTTACTTTTCCTTATAGTGCGTCGTTCAGCGTTGCTTGTACCTGCGTAGCTCTTGGTAGAACCTTGGTAGAAGTTTAACATTCCTAAGAACTGCACTAAGAGTTACGCACTGGATAGATTTTTTTTTCAAAGCTTGATAATAATTTTTTTTCAATCAAGATTGGTTTTCTAACATGTCAGGAGATTCGATTCGAAATTAATTACCCATAAACTTTTTTTTATGCAAATTGTCAAGAAATAATTGTTACAAAGCTGATTTTTAACATTTTTTGCAATTTAATTTAAAATTTTGAGGTTATGTCAAAAAAAATTTTCGAGAAAAGTTGTAGATCTGTCAATTATCTACAACTTTTACATTTAACTTTTTTTGATACGAGTTACAGATTTCGTTTTATTAGCAAAAAACCGTTTTTTTGGCCGTTACGCGCTATATAAATTAATATTTTAACAATAATAATTGAAAAGGTACCATATTTTGAAAACATGTTTTTGACGTAAAATTTGACGGAGAATGCGATAAAAATACTAAAAACTTGATTCGTTTTGGGGGCGTTTGTTAAAAATCGATTTAAACAATTAAATTGTTAATAACAATATAAATTTGTTAGTATTTTTTGTAAAAAAAATTTTTTTCTTACAGTTCAGTCCTTCAGCTACAAAAGTGCAATTCGTGAAAATTTTGTAGCTCTTAAAGATTCGGACCTATGGATTTATGAAAATGAGTCTCCAAGCCAAAAAACTTGCCATTCTCAAATTTTCGATCTTGTATTATCGAAAATATGCAAATAAAAAAAAATTCCTCGGACACGTATCTCTTTTTTTTTCGACATAGAATCCGTAAAAAAAGTTTCAGTTAAATCGAAGAGGTGTCGATCAGACAGGTGTTCGATTTGTAAAAGAATTACCCATATTACAAAAAATAACAATTTCTCTTTCTACAGTTACCATTTTTGTTAATTGTACAGTTTTGTTTTAGTATCTCAAAAATCAATAAAATTAGGCTTATTCGATGCGTTTTTAAATAAAATGAAAAATTTCTGGCATGAATATGCGTAGTAATGCTCTGAGAACCGGGATATTAAGGATTAAATATCAAGACTATTGAGGTTAGGAAATCTGTCACAGCTGTGAAATATATCGAGCATATACTGCGGTCATATTTTCCTGATTTGCAATTACATGAGCATGTGTTTTCGATATTTTTTACTACAGTAGTGGAGTGCACTACTGATGAAAATAGAAATTGGAGCGTAATGGTATATCCACACGAACTTGCATAACCGCATAAACATATGCATAAAGTAAATTATCTAATCACATCTTACGTTTTTATAAGAGAAATGCGATTGGGTAATTTTCTTTATGCATACGTTTGTGCAAATTTGTGTAGATATATTCTAACAGATCATAAGGCCACTTTATGGGTTTATTTTTCAAAATTTTCAATTTCCCAAAAGCATCATTTTCGGGTACCTTAAGTATATGTAGAATTCGGGTACCTTAAGTATATGTAGAATTCGGGTACCTTAAGTATATGTAGAATTAGTGTACAAATAGTTAGAAATCGATTATCGACCGAGCGTAAGAAGCTTTTTTTTATAATTTTACTAACAATTGTCAACACAAAACTTTAAACGCGTTTTTCTCGAAACTACGTTTTTCGACCTTTGGACCACGATTTTGGGAGAACTATTTAACCGATCGGGCTGAAATTTTCAGGGGTTGTTCAGAATTTATGTAGTTTTAGCCCCTAGTGGAATTAGAATTTTTTGTTTACTTTTAACCCCTTTTTTAGACGATTTTAGGGGTAAAAAAGGGGTGAAAAAATTCTAAAGTCAGCCATTTTTTTTTAATGCCCAAATCGTTTCATTCTACTACGGGATATAGCCACTAACATATATTTTAAGAATCTTTTTGGATTATTTGTTTCAGACGATTAGAACTGGAGATTTCAGGGTCCAAACTTTTTTTTCCACCTTCACTTCAGCCGCCATTTTGAAGCCGCGCATGCGTGAAATCGTTTAAAAAAATTTTTATACAATCTTGAATAAGTGACAAATAAAGTGTAAAAAGTTTGATTAAATTAATTGCATTTTACTACTGAAAAAAAATTCTTGAAAATATGCCGAATAAACCCATAAAGTGGCCATAAGGAGCTCGCATACGTAGGCTACTGGAAAAGTTTCTGCAATCTAGTACTTCCAGTGGCGCCAACGTTCTGCTACTATCATATCCGTAAAATTAGACGTTTTTAACCTATAATTCAATTGACAGTTTGTACCCAAGCCAACTAGTTTTGTTTGCATAGTATTTTAAAAGAAGTTATTTTGTAAGAAAATGCAAATTTCACGTGAAAATTTTCGGGCAATGATTTTTTACGATTACAAATGTAATCTAACTCCGAAACAATGCATCGATCGATTATTCTTCATTTGGCTTTTGGGGATGAAGCACCATCTAATAGGATTGTTTATAATTGGTTTGCCGAATTCCAGCGTGGATGTACCTTTCTTAGATGAATTTTGTGAAGGTCGTCCATCCACGTCTGTTGTTGCCACTAATATTGATACTGTGCGTGAAATGATTGAGCGAGACCGGCATATAACATACTGCGAGATTTAAGTATCCTTAGGCATTGACATGAAAGCAATACATACGATTTTGCATAATCACTTGAGCGTACAGAAATTTTGCAGTCGTTGGATCCCACACAATTTGGCCGAAGCTCAAAAACAGGCTCGTTAAATAGAGCAAAAAAATGCTCAAGAAATTCGATCGAGGTCGGTCAAATTTCGTCTACAACATCGTTACTGGGGACGAAACATGGATCTATTTGTATGAGCCCGAAAGTAAACAACAATTCACTGTTTGGATATTTCAAAATGAATCGAAACCAACAAAAGATGTTCGTTCACGCAGTGCTGTCAAGCAAATGATTTCTTCGGTTATATTGGACATGTGACAACCGTGGCTTTAGAGGATCGAAGGACTGTAAAAACTGATTGGTATACAACAATTTGTTTGCCAGAAGTCATAAATGAATTGCGTAGAACAAACCGAAATCGTCGCATCATCCTTCATCATGACAACGCCAGCTGTCACACAGCACGTCAAACCATTGATTTTTTATCCAATAATAATGTCGAATTGATAACTCATTAGCCGTATTCACCTGATTTATCACCTAATGACTTCTTTTTGTTCCCAAACATTAAAAATAAGATGTGTAGTAAGCGATTTGAGTCGCCTGAAGCAGCTGTTGAAACATTTTGTTTACTGATTTCTGAGGTTACAGTCTTAGAGTGGAAAAAATGCTTCGAAAATTGGTTCGAGCGTATGCAAAAATGTATCGATCTTAAAGGCAAATACTTCGAAAAACAATAAAGCCATTTACCGAATTTTACATGTTTTTTTTCATATTGTTTGCAGAAACTTTTCCAGCAGCCTACGTACCATATACCTTTTCTAACGCCCATTCTACATTAAATGCAAGCTGATCGCAAGTTTGTTGCGATAGTCAATTTGAAGTTTGCATTTTGAAATAAATGCTTCAGATTAGCTGTCGCAACAAGCTTGCAATCGGCTTGCGTCTAAGCCTGCAAACACAATAGAATAGTAAACCTCAAGCCTTAAGAAATTAACCATCATAGTCGATTATTTTTCTCACATTCAACTGTAATTGATCAGTTTCTTAAGGCTTAAAGCTTACTACACATTGTGTTTGAGAATTAATAGACCTTCTACAATAAGCTATACTAAAGTTATAAATAAGAAGTCGGAAACTAAAAATTGATGACTGTCATTAGTCCATTTCTAGCTTCTGACTTCTGATTTATGACTTATAACTTATTGTAGAAGCAAGTTAAAAGAAAAAAGTCTACGAGCCAAAAATTTGATATGTAAAAATTGAATAAATAAAAGTCTTAATAAAAAATTATAAAATTTAATGACATGCCAGTTAACAACAACAAACGTTTCAATCACGATCGGATTATTATCAATGTTTACAAAATAGGTCTAAACGGTAAAGAGCATAACATAAAGTCGATTGAAGATTAAACATGTAATTCGCATTTTGTAACTATATGATTATTGATATCAATAAATTAAGAAGGATCTCCGTCTTGATAGTTGAACGGAAGAGTAACATTCATAAAATACATACATTAGAATTCGTCAGAAAAGTAAGAACTTATATTATGTACGGTCGATGGAAAATGCAAATATACTTCGCAATGTCAAGATCAAACTATTGGTATCAGAATCCTCTTATTAAAAAAATTTCTTGTACAGCAAAAAAAACATTGGTGTAAAATATAAATATAAATTAGTGTCCAAAACAAAAAATAACGCATTACAGCTATAATAATAATATAAGATTATTATTATGCGACGACTCTTTTTCGCCATTTATTTTGTTTATTTTGTTTATACATAAAGAGTCTTTACACCGCTGTTATTTAATATAAGATTATTAGAATAACAGAACAACACAATAATGTTATAAATGAAAGTGTAAAATATATAATGTAAAACTATCTGTTCAATTAAATTGATTAAATATTCTTTAAAATTAAATAAAAAAAATACCTTTCATAATATGTAGTTAAGAGTTCAGTCCAAAAAAATTAATATGAATAAAGTACAATAGACAATGCGATGAGAGAAAGATCTATGTCTCTTATCTTTGACGTTATTAGATAAAATAAATTTACAATGACTTTCAGAGAAGAAAAGAGAGATTGATGTTAAAAAATAGTGGAAAGTAAGAATAAAAGGGGGGGATAGATAGAAGGAACATAGGAGGGAGGATGTATAGAGAGGAAAGAAAAATAATTATGAGGGAGAAAGGGATTGTATGAGTTTGTGAGTAATGCTGATAAAAGTAATGTTACTGTTGCTCTTGACAAGAACATCTATATATCGAAAATGGAGGAGATTCTTTCTGATGTTGAGACTTATCAAAGAATTCAAAAGAATTAATAAATTGACTCATGATTTACGTGCATTGCTTTTGAGACGAAAGTGCAAAGAATTTATTGAAGATTCCACATATCGAAGATTACTCACAACGAATGGCAATATTCCAAGAGCTTATAGATTAGTAAAAATTCATAAAGCTGGTAACTCATTGAGAGTTATTGTTTCTTCATTAAATAGTCCACTTTACTATCTCTCATTGTACTTACATAACGTTATCAAAAATAGTATATCAAATGCTCCAAGTCATATTGAAGATAGCTTTTATTTGTTTGATATATTAAATGGCCAACAATTAAAATCTGACTATGTTTTGGCTTCTTTTGATGTTGTATCTCTTTACAAATATACCTATTGATTTAGCAATTAATAATTTAGCATTACTAAAAGATAGGACCATATTTTTATGAAGACAAATTTCTAAGAAGAATTGATTATTGCCAATTTATATTTAAGTCAATTTTATATTTAATTCAACCTTTTTTTTGTTCAATCAGAATATTTATAAACAAGTATTTGCTACTCCGATGGGTTCACCGTTATTGCCCATAATTGCAGACATTGTAATGCAAGACTCTGAAGAAGTGGTGATCACAAAACTACCACAACTACAAATACCACCACTATTTTATTTCCGATATCTTGATGACATTCTTCTTGCATTTCCATCTAATATGATCGATAGTATACTAAATATTTTCAATTTTTTACACACAAGGATACAGTTTACTATGGAGGTTAGTATTAATGGCAGAATGTGTTTCCTTGATACAGCAATTATCATCGACAATCAGAGAATAATTTTTGATACATATTACAAAGCAACCTTTGTGATACGGCAGGTTCCTCAATTTCTTTTTGAATCATCCTCTCTGCCACAAAAGAGGCACTATTATTAGTTTTTTAGATAGGATATTCTATCTGTCCTCGCTTCCAACAAAAAAATTTGATCGAAATTCTCACTTTTCTTGAAAATGGTTATCCTTTCTTCTTTATTTTTTCCACGATAGAACAAAGATTAAAATCTCATACATTTAGTAAAAATACTACATAATTTACAAATAAAAAAAAAAATTTTATTATTCCTTATATACATTTCATATCAGAAAGTTTTCTACCTATTTCTAACATATTTCATTGCAAACTAGCTTTCACCATTACAAATACTTTAAAAAATTTTATTAAGAGAGGTAAAGATAAGTTAAAATTGCTTTCAAAATGTTTTATATAAGATCTCATGTGATGATTTTGATGCCAGCTATGTTGGCCAAATCAAGAGAAAACTGGGTACTAAATTGTGTGAACACATTTCGGATGATAACAAAAAGGCAGGTTCTCCATTTATATCCGATCATTGTGTTAATTTTAATCATAATTTCAGATAGAATGATGTGAAGATTTTTTAGACAGTGAGTCTTCTTATAATAAAAGATTGATATCCAAAATGATTCACATTAAAAGATAGAATCGAGATTTAAATAAACAGAATGATACTGAATCATTACCAGAATCCTACTCACAAATCATACAATCCCTTTCTCCCTCATAATTATCTTTCTTTCCTCTGTATACAGCCTCCCTCCTATGTTTCTTCTATCTATTCCCTCTTTTTATTTTTACTTTCCACTATTTTTTAACATCAATCTCTCTTTCCTTCTCTGAAAGTCATTGTAAATTTATTTTATCTAATAACGTCGAAGATAAGAGACATAGATCTTTCTCTCATCGCATTGTCTATTGTACTTTATTCATATTAATTTTTTTGGACTGAACTCTTAATTACAATTGAAAGGTATTCTTTTTATTTCATTTTAAAGAATATTTAATCAATTTAATTGAACAGATAGTTTTACATTGTACATTTTATACTTTCACTTATAACATTATTGTATTGTTCTGTTATTCTAATAATCTTACATTATTATTATAGCTGTAATGCGTAATTTTTTGTTTTGGACATTAATTTATACTTATACACCGATGTTTTTTTTTGCTGTACAAAAAATTTTTTTAATAAGAGTCTTCTGATACAAATAGTTTGATTTTGACATTGCGAAATATATTTTCATTTGCCATCGACCATACATAATATAAATTCTTACTTTTCTGACGAATTCTAATGTATGTGTTTTATGTATTGTATCGTATGTTACTGTTCCGTTCAACTATCAAGATGAAGATCTTTTTTAATTTATTGATACCAATAATCACATAGTTACAAAATGTGAATTACATGTTTAATCTTCGATCGACTTTATGTTATGCTCTTTACCGTTTAGACCTATTTTGTAAACATTGATAATGATCTGATCGTGATCACAACGTTTGTTGTTGTTAGCTGGCATCATAAAATTTTATAATTTTTTATTTATTCATCAATTTTTACATGTCAACTTTTTGGCTTGTAACGCTTTTTCTTTTAACTTGTTTTTAAATTATTGAGCTATTATACTAGTATATAATTTTTATTGTAGAAGACCTATAACCTCGGATCTACAATAGAGTTTTAAGTCTTAAGAAATGGAATCATAGTCAATTATTCTCCCCGAATCGACTGTAATTAGTTAATTTCTTACGGCTTAAAACTCTATTATTGATCCTGGGTAATGCCTAGTTCTGGAGAATCACTCACCGCGGCGGACGCGTTTCGATTCAGGTGCTACCTAATCGTATATTTTTGAGAGTATTGCCCACAGTATTAAAAAGAACAGTCGGTCATTTTGTCGCAGGAGGCATTGCATCACCATTTTTCGACTTTGTCTTTGAATTTCAATCGGTTGAAACTCGCCATGTTGCAAGGTTATGGATAAGTTTACTGTTGTTTCCATTTCCATTAGATTACGTAATTTAAAACAATATCCTGATTAGCTTATCGGCTTAAGTTCACGTCTTACGGTTATTGTTACGGAATTTTGTGCGTGATAGCCCTTAATGTAGAATGAGTATGAGAATGCTTAACAGTAACCACAAGACGTATCGTAAGAATTGGCCAGTCACAGTCGAAAATTCTTTCGAACTCTTAATTCTAATTAGCTTATTCTTACGTCTCATAGTAAGAAGCAGCGCAGAATAGAAGGGAACAGAGAATAACAATTTAAATCAATCAGAAACTTTACATTCTACACTGTTTCTGATAGATTGAAATTCTTATTCTCTGTTTCCTTTATTCTGCGACCTTTACGGTTACGGAAGGTGTGTGCGAGTTCTCTTGTGCCTGTTACACATACGTTGAATGTTGATGTTGTGAGCCATATACCGTAAGAATAGACCTATCACTGTCGAGTATTCTCCTCACATTCAATTGTGATTGATTAATTCTCATGGCTTACAGCTTATGGCACCGACGTATTGTGTAATACGCCTTAGGCCTGTTCTAAAATATAAAATAGTATCTATAATATATATTATTCCATAATAATGTAGAACAAGCTTTATACAATAAGTAAGCAATTCGTAAGCCGTAAGAAATTCACTAATCACAATTGAATGTGACAAAAATAATTGATATGATTGGTTAATTTCTTACAGCTTACGAATTGCAAATCTACTGTGTAACAGACCTAAAGCCTATTCTACAATAGTCGTAAGGGTAGTTCTAAATAGTTGTAGTTGTAAGAATTGACCAATTAAGTCAAATGTGAAAAGAACATTTAACTGTGAATGATCAATTCTTACAACTACAATCACTTACAGCTGTGTTTACGGTTATTGTAGAATAAGCTTAAAGCCTGTTTTACATAGGATCGCAAATGACTCTATATTTATAATGCGGTCCAACGACGCTTACAATATGACGAAGGTCGTCTGAGCACAAGAATTGCCGTATCACTTTACAACAGACTTAGGTTGTAGACATAAACAATTCATAAGCTTTAGCGTATGATGTAAAGCACGTGATAGTAGAAGACGTGGTAGCACGCTATCAGAAGATATAGTAATGTATATAAATTACACGTCATACGCTATAGCTCGTTCGTTACTTGTGTACAACTTATGAGCTTTGACATAAGCTTTTGCATAAGAAACGCATAGTGCAAGAAAATCAATCAATCTGAATCCCTCCTTTCTTTCCACTTCACGGAAAAAAAGAACTTTGATTATTTGATTTTCTTACGTACTATGCGTTATGCGACTTTATCATAAAATCGAAAAAAAGTTAAATAAATTTTTAATTTTTTTTAAATATTTTAGTATAAATATCTATTACAGCACCTCCTAATCTGTCTACTTTAATCCTGTAAAAGAATGTTTTATTCCGTTCAGTTAATTCAGAGATTTTTATATAATTGTAACGTCAAAAACGCTAATTTTATCGGTAATAGAGGTGGTTCGAGCATCCTCTTAAGCTGTAAGAAATTGACCAATTATAGTTGAATGTGTGAAGAATAATCGATTATGATTTCAGTCAATTTCTTATTTCAATTCATTTCAATCTATTCTCGTGTACTGACTTGTAAGGCCGGAATCAGACTATGCATTAAAGATTGAGATTGAAGATTGCATTTTGACTAATAAAGACACAAGAATTTTAGCTCCTATTGTTCTGACTGGTCAAATTTTAATATTTCAATCTTTAATCTTAATCTTAAATACATAGTCTAATTTTGGCTTAAGATATTGACTGCATCCCAGCTGTCAAATCCCAGTGAGCAAATAATGGGCTATCACTGACATACTTACACAAATTAAGGAATTAAATTCCCAGAGAACGTACATGTCTGAAAGACATAATCCTTGTTTTGAGAACTTTTCCAAAAGATGTCTTTTAGATTTTATCCAAAATAAAATCTTCTGCAGATAGTCAGAAAGACGCCTTAAAACGTCTTAAGAATAATATCTTTAGGACATCATAAACCGACGCATAAGACATTTTTAAGATATCAGGTTATTCTGATATTCCAAAAAAACGCATAAGACATTCTAAAATTCTTATGAATTTTAGGATGTCTTTATGATGTCTTATAAGACGTCTCAATGTTCACTGGATTTATACTCTGTTTTGCAGTTTCTTAAATGTTCATAATTGACTTATATATTTAGAAGTAATAGAAAGTGCAAAAATAATAACAATAATGACAATAATAATAATAAGGCTTAAAACATAATTTATTTTTTTAAGATGTAAGATTTCTCTTCGTGTTTTCTAGTATACATATTTCTTTTGTAATATATAAACATATATTTCAATATATTCTGTATACGGGTGGTCCCAGAAGTACCCGACCTGACATACAGATGGCTGTTGTTGTATAAAAAAAATCACTGTAGGGGAAAGCACCAACTTTCTAAAGCTTAACTATGAAGTTTGAAGACGCTACGTTGTTTATTATTTGTTTGGCAGCCATCAATAGTGGACGATCTCGATGAATTTGCAAAGATGGAAAAAATTGGTCATCGTTATGTGATACAATACTTTCATTTGAAAGGTCTTAGCCCAACCAATATCAAAGTCGAGCTGGATTCTACTCTGGAGGAGTCTGCTCCTTCGTTTACAACAGTAAAATATTGAGTCGCAGAGTTAAAACGAGGCCGCACGAGCTGCGAAGGCGAACATCGTAGTGGTCGACCAAGTGAGGTGGCCATTCCAGAAATGGTGAAGAAAATCCACAAAATGGTATTGGGTGACCGTCGATTGAAAGTGCGCTAACTAGCAGACATGGTAAACATTTCAAAAAGTGCTGTACATCGCATATTGGCTGAAAATTTGGAGATGAGACAGCTGTGCGCAAGGTGGGTGCCGCGCTTGCTCACAATCGAACAAAAGCAGCGTCGAGAGGATGTTTCAATCGAGTGTTTGGCGATGTTTCGCAGCAACAAAGCCGAATTTTTGCGCCGATTCATAACCATGGATGAAACATGGATTCACCACTTCACACCTGAAACGAAGGAACAGTCGAAACAATGGACTGAAAAAGGGGAATCAGTTCCGAAGAAAGCAAAAACAGTTCCATCGGCAGGCAAGGTCATGGCGTCAGTTTTCTGGGATGCGCGTGGCATAATTTTCATTGATTACCTTCAGAAAGGAAGAACAATCAATGGTGAGTATTATGCGAAATTATTGCAGCGTTTGGGTGATGAAATCAAGGAAAAACGGCCACATTTAGCGAAAAAGAAAGTGTTGTTTCATCTAGACAATGCACCAGTTCACACATCCATTATCGCGATGGCCAAAATCAATGAGTTAAAGTTCGAATTGCTTCCCCACGCACCCTATTCACCAGATTTAGCCCCCTCGGATTATTTTCTCTTTCCAAACTTGAAAAAATGGCTCGGTGGTAGAAGATTTACCAACAATGAAGAGGTGGAGACTGCGGTTAATGGCTATTTTGAGGACTTCAACGGTTCTTACTTATGTTCTTATAAACATCGAAGATATTGAACATCGCTGGGAAAAGAGTATCGAGCTAAAACGAGACTATGTTGAGAAATAAAGATATTTTTTCCCAAATTTTTTGTGTTTTCTTTGTTAGGTCGGGTACTTCTGGGACCACCATCGTATATAAAATAAGTATATTATATGTAGACTTTTTTCAAATATATTTTATAATACGAGCTATAATATGACCTTTTCAGGGAGGTTTCTAAATTTTAATTCTAACCATCCCATGGCACAAAAGAGAGGGACGATTCTTTCACTAATTGACAGAGCTTTTTTACTATCAGACTTTAAGTTTCAAATACAGAATTTGTTTATTATCAACATTTTATTAGATAATGACTATTCACTGACCTTCATTTTTGACACAGTCAATCAACGTATAAAAAATTTGATTAGAAATAGACACATAACACATAGAGTTTTGGCTGACAATGGCGGGACGAGTGAATCTATTTCTTGGCTCAAATTAATTCATTACGCGTAGATCTTTTTGTATACAGTTTTTAAGTTTTTCTTTTTATCAACTAGAACTGGCTTTGCCAAGATTTTTTAATACATTTGACGGTTCAATCGGAAATAATGTCGAACTCTACATCAAGACTCATCCAAACTGTGAATGTTATGAATATGCGATCATTTGCGATAATTAATGTTGTTCTGCGATTTTTTCGTTATGTTAATAATCTGAAGAGGGCTCAATCCGGTAGTCGAAACTTGTAACGTTATGTAATTTTACCTTTGTTAATTGAAATATATTCTTTTGTTAATTTCAAAGAAACGTGTTGACTCTTACTTTGCCCGTTACTTATTATCATTTGGTTTGTATAGAAAGAGTCCTTTGATTTGTTACTTAGAATAATAGTATGTATTTTACGCAAACCGTAATAAGCAAATCGTATATAAAAATAGCATAAAACTTACTAGATCTTTTGCGTTTATTGTATTGATTTTTTTTATTATCTTGATTTAATGTAAAATATTCTGTGACACACGAGGATATATCTGAAATAAATAATTTATATTATTATTTTTAAAAATATCTCAGAATACAAAAATTGCCACAATAAAGAATATACTGTATAAAATAAAATTATTACACATGTTTTTATACGACTTTTATTCTGGTTTGTGCACTCGTAATGGCGGATCCTTAAGTGCATTATATAGAATATCCCCTGCTCCATACGATAAAGTGCTTTAAATGTTTCGGTGTTGAGGGGACAGAGAAAGTAAAGGATGAATACAATGACGCACTTAGCTAAACATGAACTCTGAAAAAGTTCCACCCAGGAGACACATTAAATTATATATATATTATATGTGGTTTCAAGGGGGGAAGAAAATACCCCGTTAAGAGTCTTAAAGAACATTATGCTCAAAATCATGTGTCTCCCGCAGTGAATGCGGCGGGTCTAAGCACTCGCGACAGCCCCAGTGAGTGCAGTGGTGTGGGTCAACCGACAGCCAGGCACGCGGCCAGGGAGACTTATTATTTTTATAATAATTAACCTTCCGTCGGGCGCGGCTGATCTGAGTGATACACGGCACATGTTTTGTTTACACGGTTGTGTTATTATTATGGCCTTATGTAATCTTTTTTTTTATTTTGCGAATAAAATTTACCTAATATTTATTATTTTAATATAATTATACTATAATATAATTTGAACAAAATAGTTAATGCGATAAGTTTGATGCGCCCGATCATGCTAAAAGACAAACCGCGCCCAACGGAAGGTTAAAATATTAATTATAATAAGTATATATTATATAAGTATATATTAATAAAAACATTAATTCATTTTATGTTTTGTAGTATCATTACTGGTATTATTACTGGTATCATGTAATAAGAATTGTTAATACTTTTTTCAACTTCTTCTTCTAAAAACTCGGTATCAGAATCTTGTGCAGTTCCTTGAACTGCTTCTAAATATTGTGAAATTTTTAAAATATCTCTGCTTTCTGAAAATTAAAACGCAAGCTCTAAGATATTTGTATCTTTGTTAAAACCAAGTAGACTAAAGATATATGGATTTTTGCTTGGTACGTTCGCTTCTTTTTGCAATTTTAACATTAAAGTTACACATTGGAATAACTCGTTTGATAATAAAACTGGCACAGTACGTCCCAATTTTCCGCGTATTAGAAATCTTACATATTTTTCTACAATTTCTTTATTTTCTTTTGATAATGCATTATAAATATCGCTATTCATATCTTTATTTAATTTTTTGTAAGTTTCAAAGTCTTCAATAAGAGTTCCTTTTATTTCTCCTGCCTGTTAAATACATGAATTAATGTCAACGTAACTTCTGTTAAAGAAAGCCATTTGGAATAAGTGAAAGACTCTTATATATAACGCCATGTAAGCTTCTGTTCTCTTTTTTTTCAGATATTTGTATAAGCAGTTAATATCTTTTCATGATGAGAGAATAACTTTTTTATGTCTTTTGAAAGCTGTTTGTGCTTTTATTACAATTTTGTTCACATTTATTCTAATATCGACAGTAAACAATTTCAAAAAGTCTTTGGCTAATTTCTTTTCCTTGTATCTGATTTTTGTATGCATATTTCTATAAAAATATCCGCAATTTTTCAAATTTGTATTGATAACCGCAGTAGAGAGTGCTTTATACATTCGTTTTTCTTCGTAATAACCTGCAAACTTTATTGATTGCAGAAACACGCAATCATCGTATAACTTTAGATGATAAATTGATTAGAAATCATCGACATCTTTATTAACTTTTTTTAGTGTCAATAAAAAACATTCTAAAGTGCGTAATCTTGAACATATCATATCTTATTGATGTTAGACTATATACTTTTAATATATTTTATTTTCATATTTAACTAATAGTTTATCGTATTGTATTATATGTGTAATGTCTGCGTCTCTCATTACACAAAACATGTTTTTGAATTATTTAGTTGTTAAATGATGTATTGTACTCGTTACTTTTCTGCCCATAATCATTATACATTTATTTTTACTAAAATCCTGTTTCAAACAATTATGTGCATGGTAATGTATTGTGTTTTTTAGATAAAATCCTTTGCATTTTTTTATAAGCAATATAATTCTTGGCAGTCCTGGTAAAAATTGCATTGAGCTGCCTAGACACAATTAATTGCCCTGTATTAACAGTTTTCTTTGTATCATATGTAAAATTACTTTCTTTTCGAAGGATATCTATTATTTTTTTTCTTTTTTTGACTATTTTTAGACAAAACAGTGAATTTTTTACTTTATCTTTATCACGGTGCACTGTTTTTAAGTGACGTGGCAGTTGAGTTTGAAGTTTCAAGCAAAAAATACAACAGTTTCGTTTGGGTTTAATGTTACTCTTTTCAATAAACATCTCCTCATCGCATGCTGTACGTTTATGCTTATTTTTGAGATATCTAAACTGTGAGGATACTGAGTTTCTTACAAAACGATTCTTTGTAAGAATTTATATTATCATTTGATAATGTGTCATTTTCTAAATGCACTCTGATCCATCACTATTTTCGTTATCGTCATCTGTTTTATAAATTAAAATGATTTTGATACAAATAATGAGAGTGTGGGCATGCTGCACGACACGCATCAATATTGTGTAAATGCAGCACTAGCTGAAGGTTCAGGATCGTGGGTGAACAACAAAATAAAAAGCGCGCGTTGCCAAAACTCCACGCAGACAACTACTCCTTTATTGCCTGTGGTACATTTTCAACAAGAAATACATTATGCCGGGCCGAACAACAGTTGAACTCTAATTCGACGCGCAGTACATTTTATGATTTCGCCGAAAAGCCGTGCACGTGTACAGAAACAAGATTGCCGAGAGCGAGGCACGCGTGATGGCGAAGTTATCGTAGCACGTGTGAGACTGACGCTACCGGAAATCTTCCCAGACTTCTCCCGGACCTTGAACAATTGCGCCGCAGTTGGCTTTGATTGATAACTAATTCCGGGAGAAATCCGCGAAGTTTGAATTTTCCAAGCCGCCTTAATTCAGACTCGAAAAGTGTGTGACTGATACAACGGAGCGCGGTGCGATCGCGTACACTTAGGTGG